>NW_028147635.1:3280405-3350994 GCF_008360975.1 Lichenostomus cassidix
CCACCTCATCAGGCACTGGCGCATCCACACAGGGGAGAGACCCTATGAGTGTCCCGAGTGTGGGAAGAGCTTCTCCAGGAGCTCTCACTTGACCCAACACCGACAGAGGCACCAGTAAGGGAAGCCCTGCGAGTGCCCCGTGTGGGGGAAGAGCTTAATGCGCTGCTCCGTATTCATCCCCCACTGGAGGACCCTCATTGGGAAGAGCCCTGGTGAATCAGTGTTGTGGTTTGACCCTGGCCAAATGCCAGGCACCTACAAAATCTGCTTTCTCTTCTCTCCCCTGCTGCAGCTGTGCAGAGGGGAGGGGAAAAAAGCCCTAACACACAGACACACAGACACACAGACACACAGACACACACACACACACGGCTCATGAGTCGAGATAATGAACCAGGCAGGATGCAGTGAAGGGTAAAACAGGCTGAGAACTTAAAGTTGCAAAGTGATTTATTGGTAACCTAACCCTACACAGAGTCAGAGGGGGCAAATGAGAACTAAAAATAAGCTCTTAATAGACTGTTTCTCTGCTTACCCCCCTCCCTCTTTCCCACAGAGGGTTGTGGCAGGCAGGGTATGGGGTTTTTTTGGTCAGTCCATGACCAAAATTTCTTCCGCTGTTCAGGGAGAGGAGTCCTCTACTTAGCAATGGGTCCCTCCCACTGGAGACAGTCCTCTGCAAACTACTTTGCCATGGGTCCAATCTCTCGAGCAGCAGCCACTGGAATCTGCTGCCCCATGAGTTCTTGTCCACAGGGTTCAGAGCTCTGAGCCCAGGCCAGGCTGTTTCCATCCCAAGGAACAAGGCCTTTCCCTGCACTGGGACTCCCACTGGATCACAGCTTCCTCCAGGCATCCACCTGCTCCTCTAGCGTGAGCACCTCCCCACGGGCTGTGGGTGGATCTCTGCACCCCTCGTGGACCCCATGGGCTGCAGGGGGACAACCTGCTTCACCATGGTCCTCACCACGGCCAGCAGAGAATTTTCAGCTCCAGTGCCTGGAGCACCTCCTCCCCCACCTTCTCCACTGACCTTGGTGTCTCCATGTTGTTTTCCCTCACATATTCTCACCTCCTCCTCATCTTCTGTTTAAAAAGAATTGCTTGCTCACATTGTTTTGATTTCTTCTTAAATATGATATCCCAGAGGTGTAACCAACATCTCTAATTGGCCCAGACTTGGCCAGCAGCATGTCCATCATCTTCAGAGCCATCAGAGATTGGCTCTGCTGGACATGGTGAAAACTTCTAGAACATTCACCCAGGACACACAGGAGCCATTTTTGTGCTCCTCCCCACCCACTAGCAAAATCTGGGCTAAGCAAAACCAACTCATGAACACAGGGGTGAGTTTTCTCCCAACCCTTCAGCCACTTCTTCAGGCCTACCACAACAGCTTTTGAAGAGTTTGAGTTTCCCCTAGATGCTAAAGATAGCTTGCTGATGTTCTGGGCTAAGCAAAACTTACATACTCAGGTTGGGAAGGCACCTGGCTGGTGGCTTCCATGTCCTCCTGATTCCCTGTGGCCACCTGGACAAACACAGGGGCAGGAACATCCATTGGGACTCAGACTGACATCTGAAATTCATTGGGAAGAGCTGATTTATTAATGCTACACCCTACAAACTGTTACCTGCTGTGTAATTGTTTCTTCTGGTGGCATCAGGAAATGATGGATGATCTTGGAGGGGTTTTCCAAACTAAATGATTTCCTTCATCACCTTGTCAGAACAACCAAAGCTGAGGTAAAATAAAGAAATTAAACAAAGAGATCTAAAGCTGCACCATTTTACTGTGCATTTGGGGGTGAATGTGGGGTTCAGGGAATATCCATGAGGATTTGGATATCCCGGGGCTGCCCAGGCTGGGGGACAGGACAACAGTCTCATAGTTGTTCCAGCAGAATGTGTCCACCTGAGCCCATGTGTTCTCCAGGAATTCTGGTTTTCTGTCCCACTCCCTGGCCTGGGTCTCCCCAGGTGGGGTGTGCCCCCCAAAGTGCCCAAATCACTGCTGAAGCGCCTGAGCTGCTCCCAGCTAAGGATGTTCCTGTCCACCAGCCTCTCCTGGTCAGTACCATGGGGGGTGGTAGGGCGTTTAGGGGATCCTGGGGGCATTGGGAGGGGCTTTTGTTGCTCTTGGGAGCATTTCTGGTGCTAGGAGAGAGTTTGGGGGGTTTCTGGGGGCTCTGTGAGGTTGGTTTAGCATCCTGGCTGGGCTGTGTGGCTTGGAGAGAACTTGGGTGCGTGTAGCGGGAGATGAGAAAGGGATTTGATGGCTCTTGGGCCCATTTATATTGCAGGGAGTGGCTGGGGGGACCTGGGGAGAGGTTTGAGGGGGCTGGGAGTGACTGTGGGGCTGGGAGAGCATTTTAGAGTTGTCATGACCACCCCAGACTCCCAAAGCTGCCCGAAGACCCCAACCTCCAAGGTGCTGCTGGGGTTTGGGGGCTCCGTGTTGGAGTTCATCCTCCTGGCTCTGCGGGAGAAGGTGAAGGGTGTCCAAAGGGGTCATGTGTGTCCCTGAGAGCATGTGTGACCCCCCCATCCCAGTGTCACCCCCTTTTCCCTCCCCACAGGGCTCCTGACCCAGCTCCTGCTCCCCCCAGGAGGGAATTTGGGGAGGGGGCAGAGGGGGTGCACAGCCCCCGCCGGGGGATGACCCTGAGCCAGTGCCCTTTGTTTAGCACCAACCTGGGCTTGGGGCTGCAGGAGGAAGAGGCCGATGGGAAGCAGATCCTGCAGGTGGGACAGTGCTTGGGGTCAGGGCAAGGTCCTGCCCTGCACACCTGGATCAGGTGTGACACTACCCCGGGAAGGGAGCGGGACATTCCCATCCCCACGTATCAGGGCTGTGAGCAGCACTTGGAGCACAGACATGGAAATACTGGGAGGACCTGGGAGCACACTAAGGGTGTGAATTATCCCCACCACCACCACCTTTCCAGGGCAGCCCTGGATCTGAGAAATGCTCCTTAGGCCTCAGCCTTGGCCAACAGCCCCTGGGCTCAGCTCCTCTGCAGCTGATCACAAACACTGTCTGCTCCCAGGCACTGCTGCTGTCCAACCAGCTCCTGCTTTCTTTAGGAGCAGCCTTGGGAACTGTTTTTCTTCCCTCAGTGGCACAACATCCCTGTTCTCACAGTGTCAGAGAAAGCTGTTGATGCGAAGTGCAGCCAGGATGGAACATTGCTGTGACTAAAGCCCATGTCTTGGGGCCCTATCAACAGGGCTCCAAAAGGAGCCCCTTGGAGCTCTCCTGGAGCAGTGAGCTCCCTCTGAGTGGGGCCTCTCCGAGCCGGGAACTCTCCCGTTTGCTGCACTCGGGGCATCCCCGAACAACGAGGGACCCTGGGCCCATCCCCCCTCTCCTCCAGGCTCAACCCTTCACCTGCTGGGGAGATGCAAAAGCATCCCCAGTGAGCATTTCCCTGCCCTCCAGGGCAATTTCTGACAGCTCCCTGGCACTGCCTCTTTCTGTCTGTGTGCACACACGTGTGCCTGTGCTCTGGAAATGGGGGAGAAATGCTGCTCTGGGAGGTGTTGAAGTGCCTTGGATATCTGAGTGAGTTAGGCCTGTAAGTGAGGTTCAGTCATAAAGTATGAGCTAAGTGAAATGCTGCTCAGAGTTGTTCTTTTGTTGTTACATTTAAAGTAAAAGTTAAGGTTAAGGTAGAAGTTAAGTTCTGTTAAGTTTGAGGGCTGTTAAGCGTTCAGGCCATATTCCTTTTATCCTTGCCCTCACTGTCCTTCAGTCACACACACCTAAACACACACACAGGGACAGTTCTCAGGTCATTTCTGGTTTGATTACCTGGATTTGTTTGCTTTTGTTGTTGCTTTTCTCCCTTGGTGTGCCTGAAATGTCCAGTCAGGTGCAGAGTGACTCTTGCCAAGGAACTTTGTTGTGCTGTTGCTTATGATTAAATCTGGTTTTTGCTGATCCCTTGCTGGGGATTTTTTAAGTGCTCTCAAGCCCTCGTTCATAAGAGGGTGAAGGAGCCCTGGGCCAGGCTCTCGCCCTGGGGGACACAGGGACACTGCCGGGGGGACCCTGTCCCCCTGTCCCACCCCCCAGGGCCCTGTCCCCTCTGTCCCCATGTCAGGCTCTGGGGGTCAATCTCGTGGAACATCCTCTGGGGGAGGCTGTGGCACTGGGGTCAGGGGGGACCTGGGGGGACAGGGGACCCTGCTGTGCACGAGCAGTGTTGGACTTGTCTGGGGGAACTGTGAGGGGGGCTGGGGCAGAGTGACTTCCCCAGTGACCTCACACAGCCACCCTTTGATGTCACACAGCTCTCCTGTGATGTCACACATCCATCCTGTGATGTCACACTTCACCCTGTGTTTCCAGCCCCCTCTGTGATGTCACACAGCCTTTGCTATGATCACATAATGCTGCCCTGTGATGTCACAGCCCATTCCATGATGTCACAACCTGCTCTATGATGTCACACAGCCGTTCCATGTTTTCACAGCCCCCTTTGTGATGTCACATAACCAACCTGTGGTGTCACAAGTCCACTCTATGACCTCACAGCCTGCTGTGTGATGTCATACATACACACTGTGATGCTACAGACCACTCTATGATGTCACATATCAAACCCTGCTCTAGGATGTCACAGCCTACTCTGTGGTCTCGCAAGCCAGTCAGTAATGTCACACGGCCCACTCTGTGATGCCATACAGCCACTCAGTGATGTTACACAGCTCACTCTGTAACTGCACAGCCTGCTCTGAAGTCATGCAGCAACCCTGCGATGTGACAGCCTGCTCTGTGATGTCTCACAGTTCCCTCTGTGATGCCATAGCTGCTCCATGACCTCACACAACCAACTCTGTGATGTCATAGCCCAATGTGTGAGCTCAACACAACCCACTCTGTGATGTCACACAGCTCCTTTCTGACATCACAGCTGCTCTGTGGCTCTCTGACACAGCCCCAGAGGTGCCCATGGCTATGACACAGCCCCCTCTGGGCCATGGCACAGCCCCTGCCAATGCTGAGCACCTGTGAGCTCTGGGTGTGCCCTGCTGGTGTCCCTGAGATGGCCTGGCAGTGCCCCAGCCCTGCTGGGCTGTGCACAGGAGCTGCTCCTGGGCAGAGCTGTCTCTCTGCAGCGCTGCCGCTTGCCAGGAGCTCCTCTGTGCCAGGAGCCCAGCCCAGCTCAGCAGCACAGCAACAGCACAGGGACTTGAATGACCCTCGTGGGGCTTTGGTGCTGTTTGCCTCAGACTCAGTCCCTCAGAGTGTGTGCAAAAAACTTCTCAAAAACTCAAAATGCTTTGAAACACTGAAGTCTCTTGTAGTTTAAATGTGTTTCACTAACAGACACAACTGAGAAAGTGTCCCCAGGCTGCAGTTAAAGCAGAACACTGCAGGCAGTGATGGCAGTGGGGACAAGCAAGGCAAAGGTGTCTCTGATGCTGAGCAAACCTGGATGTGTTTCAGGAATACAAAGGGCCAAGCCCTGAGCCCCAGCCCCTGGCAAGGCAGATCCTGTCCCTCCCTCACTGCTCAGGGCTCTTCCCGGGGCTCTGGGATGTGGGGATGTGCAATGCCAAGGGCAGGACCATGGGGTGGCCCCTGCCAGGCTGCTGGGCAGGGACAAGGAGGCCATGAGGCCCCAGGGCTGCAAGGGTCACTTGTGTCCTGCTGGCCTCAGGGCCAGGGACAGCAGCCATGGCCAAAGTGCTGCACAAGTTGGCTCTGTCAGGGCCTTGCAGCTCCTGCACATCCCTGTGCCCTCTCCAGCCCAGGCTGTCCTACGCTGTTCATGCCCTGTGCCTCTGTCCCTGCAGGCTGTCGTCATCCCCCAGCTGCCCCACCTCGCTGGCCCTTCCTTCCCTGACAGCTCTGCATCCTGCCTGGCTCTGCCTTGGCACACAAAGCCTTGGGCTGATCCAGACTCCTTCTGGGGAAGGTGTTGCACCCCAGCACTGCCCTGGCAGAGAAATTCCTTTTTCCTCGTGTCCAGTCTGGACCTCCCCAGCTGCCCTTGGTGCCATTATTTTTTCCTCATGCGCATTTCCACCATGAAGAAAAAGCTCCACCATCTGTGGAACCCTTCCAGCCCTCTCAGGCTACTCCTGTTCTGTCCTCAGTCTCCACACAACTGAGCCCAGGGCCCTCAGCCTCTACCTGCTGCGTATGTGATGAGGCCTCCAAACCCCACCTTGGGAGATTTTTGGGTCTTCTCCAAGGTTTATGAAAAAGGAAAAATAGTGGTCAAAGAGCAAGAAAAATGGAGTGTTATTGTGTCCCATATCTTTAAGTGGCAGAAGAAGGGTAAAAATCTTTAAACTAAAAGGGAGTGGATTTAGATTTGTTATAAGGAGGGAATATTTTACAATGAGATTGGCACAAAACTGCAACTGTTTTTCCAGAGAAATTGATGCCTCATCCCAGGAATTGTCCAAGGACAGGAGCTTTGTGCAACCTGACATAGTGAAACCCCTCTCCTCCCCAAGGATTGAATTCCTGTTGTGTTGGTTCTCTGATGTGCTGGGTGACCTCACAACACTCCTGGCCAGAATGTCAGCTGAGGGCCAAGCAGGCTGCTGCAGTGGCAGTGACTTCACAGCCATCACCATTGCAGCCATGTCCCCTGGGCCTGGCTCTCCCCTTTCCTCTGCCCCTGTCTTGTTTCTGCTAGGATGAGCAGATTTGTGATGAACATTTTGTCCCCAAGTTGTTGAGGCCAATCATTTGTCAATCAGGCTCATGTCACAGCAGTGGCCTCATCTTCAACATCACAGACTGACACTAAAATGTCATTGTAAGATTTGCTCCACTTGGCTCTCAGCCCCTCAAGAGCTTTGCCTTCAAGGGCTAAAACATCTTTTCCTTGCTGCAAACTGGAATTCCAGCTCTTGGCAGTGTGTGCCATGGATCCCAGAGGGCATTCCCGAGGCTCCCAGGGTGCTGTTCTGCTGTGCCTCCCAAGGGAGCTGTGCAGGGCCAGGTGACAAGGTCCAGCAGCTGTGATGGTTCTGCAATGTCACAATGGAATAATGGCTCCATGAGGTTCCCTAGTATCACCATGGTCTCCTTGGATTCCTCAAGGTCACAATGGACAATTGTTTCCATGAGACTCTGTTTTATCACAATGTCCCCTTGATTCCATGATCTTCAGTACTATCAGCAATGTTTCCTTGTTTCCAATGATGCCCTGCTGTGTTCCAATGGATATTTGTTTCCATGAAGTTTTTCAGTGTCACCATTGTCTCCTTGGGGACTCTCTTTGGGGACAAGTTTGTGATGGAACCTCATGGAACCAAGGGGTCATTGTGGCAAAGTGGGGCCTCATGGAACCCAGGAGTGCATTGTGACACTACAGAACCTCATGGAATGAAGAGGACACTGTGACACTGTGGTGCCTCGTTGGAACTCAGGAGACCATTGCTGACAGAACAGGAGCTCATGGAACCTGTGGAACATTGTGACACTGCAGGGCCTCGTGGAAGCAGCGAGACCATTGTGACAGTGAAGAACTTCACGGAACCAAATATCCACTGGGACACATTCAGTAACTTAGTCTGTGGCATTGCTAGAAGTGTGTCACCTACACTGTTTCCCTGAATTCAACACATCTTGACTACTAATGGATGCCTTTTGTTTTGAATGGACAACAGACCTTCATGTGTGCAAAACAATAAAGCAGATCAGAGGAAACAAATTTAAAAGTTTAAAAAACCAAGAACAATCACTGACAAAACTGCATAAGATTTTTTAACACAATATTTTTTCTTTTAATTAATCTTTGGTCAGTATGTATGTTGTTTCTAACTACTTCTTTGTGCCTTTTAAACCACAGGTATTTCTTATAATTTCTTTTTAGTATTTGTGATGCCTTTTGAATGCCATGTACAAGAGATTGATGCAATCAAAAGTTGTTTTCTATCTCAAATGGACAGAAAAACTTGTTTCTTCATCCCAAAGAGACTAAACCCCTTGTGTTTGGCATCACACCTCACATAACTTTGGTCCCAGTATCTCCACAGGGGATTTTGGCCCTGGGTCAGCCAAGTGGTGATGGTGACACCCTTAGGACGGCCATTCGGGCAGGTGTCCGAAGGCATTGGGAACTGCACGGACCTTCTATAGCAGCAATGCCTGTCTTTATTCTCTCTGTCTTTATCCCCTCTTTTTTCTGGCTGTCTTTACTCTCTCAGCCTTTATCCTCTCTGTCTTTTCTCTCTCTCTCTCTCTTTATTCTCTCTCTATTCCCTCTCTCTTTAGTCCCTCTGTCTTTATTCTGTCTATATCCTGTCTTTATTCTCTGTTTTTATTCTCTCTGTCTCTATCATCTCTTTATCCCCTCTGTGTTTTTCTGTCTTTACTATCTCGGTCTTTATTGTCCCTCTCTTTATTCTCTCTCTCTATTCCCTCTGCCTTTACTCGTTGTGTCTTTATTCTCTCTGTCTTTACTCTCTCTATCTTTACTCTCGCTGTCTGTTTTCTCTCTCCATTCCCTCTCTCTCTATTCTCTCTCTCCCCTCACAGCCGAGCAGGGCTGGCGGGAGCCGCGCTCCCCTCAGCGCCCCTGAGCAATGGCGGCAGCAATGGCGGCGCCGCTCCCTCAGCGCCGCCCCGGCCCCGGCGGGCGGGGAGCCCTCGGCAGCGCCCTGGGGGCAGCAGGACCGAGCCCCGGCCCCGGGCTGTGTCCCCGTGGCGCCGCAGAGCCCAGGGCACACACGGGCAGGGCACTCGGCGCCATCGCCCCCAGCCCCGCAGCCCCTTTGGAACCCGGCCCGGGGCTCGCCCTGCCTCCTCCAAGGCCCTGCTGGGCTCCAGCTGTTGCTCAGGGCTCTGTGGGGATCTTGTGCTCGGCCCGAGCGAGCTTTGTTTGCAGCCCGGGCTGCTGAGGGTCAGCCGTGAAATGTCCCTGCAGGGCACTTTTAATGGGATCAGCCCGGTGCTTCTTTTGTGCTGTGCCTTGCGCTGCTGTTTTATTCTGCTTTTAGAGCCTGCCTGGGAAGATCAGCCCCCAGGAGAGCAGAACCTGCTGAAAGATCCAACATCCTCACCCTAAGCAAGGGATGGAACAGCACACACTGCTGAAAAGATTCCAGCTGTTCTCAGGGCATACAGAAAGCTGAAACTGTTTAACTTGCTATTTGGTGCTGCATCCCTGTATAAAAGAATGCCCTAAAATGTCAGCTTTCAAGAAAATGTCCTACATTGGTGTTTCCTGTGCTGGTGACAGTCTTTTCAACCCAGCCTTCTGGGGCCTGACCTCTCTGCTGCTGTAGTTCCATGGACAGAGGTTGTTGTCTTTTCCCCCTTCCCATGGGCAGGCTGTGTTCAGCCATCTCCAGGACAGCAGGGCCACATCCCATGTCACTGTGACCTGGCAAGACAAAAACCATCACTCCAAAAGTGCCTCCCTTTCTCATTCTTCACAGGCATTTGGCCCTGGTAGTGGGTTTGGCTGCTGGTTGCTGCAGGAGGGAGACCACTGTGACACTTTGGGGAACATGGATCCAAGGAAACCCTTGTGACACTGTGGAGCCTCATGGAACCTGGGGGCCACTGTGACACTGCAGGGCCTTGTGGAACCAAGGAGACCATGGTGACACTGTGGCACCCTGTGGAACCAAATATCCATTGTGACATGTATGGGACCTCATGGAACCAACTGTCCATTGTGACAGTGCAGATCCAAGGAGGCCATGGTCTTGCTCATTGTTTATGCAAAGCTTTTGTATTCCTCATGGAATCCAAGAGAGCCTTGTTACACAGCAGAGCTTCATGGAACCAAGGGTCCATGGTGACCCTTTGGAACTAAGGAGACCATTGCTGAGAGTACAGAACCTCATGGAACCAAAAGTCCATGTGAGAGAGCAAGGCCTCATGGACTCAAAAAGGGCATTATGACACTGTGGGGCCCTATGGAACCAAATATCCATTGGGACACTATGGAACCTCATGGAACCAAGGGATTATTGGGACACAGAAAGGTCTTGTGGAGGCAAGGAGTCCAAAGGTCTAAAACATTCCTTGCATGGTTCTGCCTTTAGGAAGGGGAACCTCCTTGGTGGCAGTTTGGACTTGGGACACACTGGAGGAGGGTATCTGTTTTCAATGGAGAAACTTAGGAGATTTAAACTGCTTCAAAAAAAAAAAAAAAGGAAAACCTCTGTTTGCCTGTCTGCAGCCAGTTCTCCAAGGAAAGCAGTCTACAAGTAAGTGAGGAGAGACAGGATGGGGTTTGGGAATAGGGAGCAAGGGTGACCACACTGGGTCAGACCTCAAGGCACAGCTTCTCTGACCAGGCCAGACCTCCTTAGGAGACACCCTGGATCAATATCAATCACTGAATGCTGCATTCACCTCTTCTCTAAACGGAAAAATACACCCTTTTAAATAGGAATGTGGATTTATTAGAAACTCTTTGAAATATTTCTCCATAAATATAGAAAAGAAACTTCCTAATGAACTGCACTAGACTGGAGGGAAATCAAGGCAGAGCCGTGGTTTGTTAGGACTTGCTTGATCCTAAGGAGTGCTATGCTGCATTTGGAGCCCTTGAACCTCAGGGCCTGAGAGGAGATTGCAGAAACCTTTCCAGGAGTCAAAGTCAGAGGAAAAACTCCAAGTGTCTCAAAGAATTAATGGGTCCTACTGAGGTCTATCCCCAAAACAGGCTCCGTGTTGAGTTCTTGGAGGAGACAACTGGAGGCCATGATTGCACAAACCTCCCAGAGACTCAGTGTCAAAAGGAGAATGGAAAAATATCTTAAAAAACCTGAAGTACCTTGAAGCATTAATGAGCCCCATTGAGTGTCATTACTGACAAAGCCTATCAAGGGACTAATTAGAGCAGATAATTGAAGGCCATGATTGCATAAACCTCTCAGAGACTCCAAGGCAAAACCAAAACCCAAAGTCCTTTGAAAAACCTGCAGTCCCTGGGAGCATTAAGAATCCCCCCCAGGGGCATTCCTGCCAAAGGCTCCCCAGGACTCCTTCCAGCAGATCCTCGAGGCCACTGGGATGTGGGGTGGGGATGTTGAGGGCAGGACAAGGGGGTGACAGTGCCCAGCCTTGCTGGGGCTGTGCCAGGAGGGCCCAGTGCCTCAGGACAAGGTGTTTCCTCACAGCCCTTGGTAGCAGAGACAGTGCTGTTCCCAAGACCACAAAGACTTGGCTTCTCTTTGTCCCCACCTGTCATCCCTGTCTCCACGTTCCTCCTCCAACTGGGACATGGGAACACTTTCTCAGTTGTGTCCCTCAGTGGGACCCATTTATGGTATTAGGAACTTTGGAGTTCAATTCTGCCTTTGAATACTTGAGAGGTTTCTGCAACTCCCTCTCAGGGACTGATGTTCAGGGCCTGAGCACCAAAGCCCCACGAGGGTCATTCAAGTCCCTGTGCTGTTGCTGTGCTGCTGAGCTGGGCTGGGCTCCTGGCACAGAGGAGCTCCTGGCAAGCGGCAGCGCTGCAGAGAGACAGCTCTGCCCAGGAGCAGATCCTGTGCACAGCCCAGCAGGGCTGGGGCACTGCCAGGCCATCTCAGGGACACCAGCAGGGCACACCCAGAGCTCACAGGTGCTCAGCATTGGCAGGGGCTGTGCCATGGCCCAGAGGGGGCTGTGTCATAGCCATGGGCACCTCTGGGGCTGTGTCAGAGAGCCACAGAGCAGCTGTGATGTCAGAAAGGAGCTGTGTGACATCACAGAGTAGGTTGTGTGAGGTCATGGAGCAGCTATGGCATCATAGAGGGGACTGTGTGACATTACAGAGCAGGCTGTGACATCACAGTGCAGTGATGTTCCATCACAGATCTCACTGTGACATCAGAGAGTTTGTTGTGTGAGGGCACAGATTGGGCTATGAAATCACAGAGTTCAGTGTGTGAGGTCATGGAGCAGCTATGGCATCCTAGAGGGGACTGTGTGACATCACAGTGTGGCTGCATGACATCCCAGGTAGGCTGTGAGATCACGGATGGCTTTGTCATCACAGAGTGCATTGAGACATCACAGAGCAGGCTGCGACATCATAGACTGGGCTGTGAAATCACTGGTTGGCTGTGTGACATCATAGAGCAGGCTGTGACATAGAGTGGGCTGTGACATCACAAAGGGGGCTGTGCGGCTGCAAAGAAGACTCTGCCATCATGGAGGGTGGCTCTGTCTGACATCAGAGAGCAGAAACTGACATCACAATTTGGCTTTGTGACATCATGGAGCAGGCTGTGCGATGTCATAGAGCAGGCTGTGAAATCACAGACTGGGTTTTGATATCACAGGGTGGCTGTGTGACATCACAGGGTAGCTGTATGACATCACTGGGGAAGTCACTCTGCCCCAGCCCCCCTCACAGTTCCCCCAGACAAGTCCAATGCTGCTCGTGCACAGCAGGGTCCCCTGTCCCCCCAGGTCCCCCCTGACCCCAGTGCCACAGCCTCCCCCAGAGGATGTTCCACGAGATCGACCCCCAGAGCCTGACACAGGGACAGGGGGGACATGGCCCTGGGGGGTGGGACAGGGGGACAGGGACCCCCCGGCAGTGTCCCCGTGTCCCCCAGGGTGAGAGCCTGGCCCAGGGCTCCTTCACCCTCTTACGAATGAGGGCTTGAGAGCAATTAAAAATCCCCAGCAAGGGATCAGCAAACACCGGATTTAATATTAAGTGACAGCACAGCAACCTTCCATGGCAAGAGTCACTCTGCTTATGACTGCACAGTTCAGGTACACCAAGGGAAAAAAGCAACAAGAGAACCAAAGAAAATCCAGGCAATGAACTGAGAACTCTGTGTGTGTGTCTATGTGTGTGTGTGTGTGTGTGTGACACAAAAGGACAGTGAGGGCAAGGATAAAAGGAATACGGTCTAAAAACTTAACAGCCCTCAGACTTAACAGAAGTTGACTTCTACCTTAACCTGAACTTATACCTTAAACTCAACAACTTAGCAAAAGAACAATCCTTAGCAGCATTTCACTTAGCTCATACCTTATGACTGAACCTCACTTACAGGCCTAACTCACTCAGATATCCAAGGCACTTCAACACCTCCCAGAGCAGCATTTCTCCCCCATTTCCAGAGCACAGGCACACATGTGTGTGCACACAGACAGAAAGAGGCAGTGCCAGGGAGCTGTCAGAAATTGCCCTGGAGGGCAGGGAAATGCTCACTGGGGATGCTTTTGCATCTCCCCAGCAGGCGAAGGGTTGAGCCTGGAGGAGTGGGGGGATCGGCCCAGGGTCCCTCGTTGTTCGGGGATGCCCCGAGTGCAGCAAACGGGAGAGTTCCCGGCTCGGAGAGGCCCCACTCAGAGGGAGCTCACTGCTCCAGGACAGCTCCAAGGGGCTCCTTTTGGAGCCCTGTTGATAGGGCCCCAAGAGATGGGCTTTAGTCACAGCAATGTTCCATCCTGGCTGCACTTCGCATCAACAGCTTTCTCTGACACTGTGAGAACAGGGATGTTGTGCCATTGAGGGAAGAAAAACAGTTCCCAAGGCTGCTCCTAAAGAAAGCAGGAGCTGGTTGGACAGCAGCAGTGCCTGGGAGCAGACAGTGTTTGTGATCAGCTGCAGAGGAGCTGAGCCCAGGGGCTGTTGGCCAAGGCTGAGGCCTAACGAGCATTTCTCAGATCGAAGGGCAACCTGAGAAGGGGAGGGAGGAATGCACCACCCCAGGGCCCCATGGAACTAAGGAGACCATTGTGACACTGTGGGGCCTTGTGGGACCCAGGGACCATTGTGACACTGCTGAGCCTCATGGAATCATGGAGACCACTGTGACATTGCAGGGCCTCATGGAACCAAGGGGACCGTAGTGACTGTGTGTGGCTCCATGGAACCAAGGGACCATTGTGACACTGCAGGGCTTGTGGAACCAAGGGACCATTGTGACACTGCAGGGCTTGTGGAAGCAAGGGGCAATTTGACACTGCTGGGCCTCATGGAAGCAAAGGGGCCATTGTGACCCTACAGGATCTCATCAAACTAACAGGTCACTGGGACACTGCAGTGCCTTATAGAACCAAGAGTCCATTGTGACACTGCAGAACCACAGGAGACCATTGGGACACTGTGGGACCCTGTGGAGCTGAAGGTCCATTGTAATATTGCAAGGCCTCATGGAACCATGGAAAGACCATTAAGAAATTTCACAGCCTCATGGAACCAAGGGGACATTGTGACACAGCAGGGCTGCATGGAACCAAAGCACCATGGTGACACAGAGTGGCCTCATGTAATCAATGCTTAATTGTGACACTGTGGAACCAAAGAAGACCATTGTGACACCGCGAACCCCCATGGAACCAAGGGGCCATTGTGACACTACATGGCCCCATAAAACCAAGGGAACATGGCACAGGTCTGGCTGGTTTGGCCTCCCAGGAGCCACCTGACTGCTGCAGCCGAACTAGACATGTTGAGAGTTGCTTCTCATCTGCCACTGTAACACTGGGGCTCTCTGCTGTCCTTCCTGTGGAAAAGAACTGTCCTTCTCCTCCAGACACCCATGGCCAGAAGTGGGATTGAACCAACACATTTCCTTCTATCCAGGGATTGTTCCCATAGGAATATTGCTTTGTACTCAGAGTCCACAAACAACTGTAATTCCTTTCAAAGGTCTCATTGAGAGAGTTGTTTGGGACCTTACACCTGCACTCACCATTCCACAGCCCACATCCCACTGCTCCCAGGAGAGCCACAAGCACCCTGTGAGGCCACAGAGCCCCATTCCCAGGGCATGGGAGTCAGGGCTTGGCTGTCCTGCTTGGCACAGCCCAGGCACGGCTTTCACAGCCACATTCCACATGTCATTTCCCACCTGGACCCAGTGGTGCCTATGCGTTCTGCTTCCCCAGCCCCAGCGATGCTCTCCTTGTCTGCTCATTGCCCCCCCAGTCTCTTGGCAGGGATGGCCTCAGTGGGGACTGCTGACATCCTCAGCAACTTGGAGGTTGCTGCTGAATTTTACCTCTCCAGAGGCTTGTTCAGCCTTCAGATCTTCAGGAATTCAGTGCTGAAGGGCTCATTAACATTCAAAATAGCTTTGCCAGGCTCAGGGCCAGGAGAGAGGGTGGGCAGGGCTGGCCATTGCCGGGAACAGGCCCTGAGCCCTGCAGCAGGATGGAGCTGGGGCACAGCCAAACTCACCCACAAACCTGGGCTGAGCAGCCAGGGCTGGCAACGGCTGGGGACAGAGGCTGTGGCTGACAAATGTCCTGGGCTCCCTCCCTGCTCTGTCCGTGCCACCAAGGGCACAGAGCAGCCTCCTCTCTCAGTCACTTGCCTGTTTTCCACCCCTTCCCCAGGTCTGGCTCTGCCCCACAAGCCCTGGGCTCAGTCTTCCCCCTGCATGCTCACACAGGCTGAGATGGACACTGATGGGTTTCTCCTCCAGCTTCTCTCAGCCCAGCCCAGCTCCCCCCAAGCTCTCCCAGCTGCCCTGAGCTCTCTGTAGCACCAAGGGCAAACATGGCAGTGCTGATAACCAGGGAGACCACGGCCAAGTGAGGGAGGCATGTGGAAAAGGCTTTGTGCTGTCCCTGCTCAGAGGGGATCCTCAGCACAGCCCTGAACATCTGCACGTAGGAGAAAACAATGAACACAAAACAGCCAGAAGTTATCCAAGCAGTAATGACCATGAGCCAAAGTTCCCTGAGGCTGGAGTGTGAACAGGAGAGCTTGAGGATCTGGGGCACTTCACAGAAGAACTGGCCCAGGGCATTGTCCTGGCACAGGGGCAGGGAAAATGTATTGGCTGTGTGCAGCAGAGCAGTGAGAAAGCCACTGGCCCAGGCAGCTGCTGCCATGTGGGCACAAGCTCTGCTGCCCAGGAGAGTCCCGAAGTGCAGGGGTTTGCAGATGGACAAAGAGCGGTCACAGCACATGATTGTGAGGAGATAATACTCTGCTGAAATGAAAAAAAAAATAGCTGGGCAGCACATCCTACATAGGAGATGTCCCTGGTGTCCCAGAGGGAATTGTGCATGGCTTTGGGGACAGTGGAGCAGATGGAGCCCAGGTCAGTGAGGGCCAGGTTGAGCAGGAAGAAGAACATGGGGTGTGCAGGTGGTGGCCGCAGGCTACGGCGCTGATGATGAGGCTGTTGGCCAGGAGGGCAGCCAGGGAGATGCCCAGCAAGAGGCAGAACTGCAGGAGCTGCAGCTGCCATGTGTCTGCCAATGCCAGGAGGAGGAAGTGGGTCATGGAGCTGCTGTTGGACATTTGCTGTGTCTGGCCATGGGGACCTGTTGATGGAGATAAGAACAGTGACAAGTCAGGAGAGGCTGCTTTGAGCCAAAGCTGTGCCATTCCCTGCAGACTGTCCCACTGGGACTCATCCACCCTTGTTCCTTCTCTGGGAAAACCTTCATCCAGGTCCCTGCCTGAGCTCCACTGGTGCTGTCTGAGTGTGCCATGAGCAGCCAGGCCTGTGCGTGGGGCTCTCGAGGAGCCATCCCTGCCCTGCTGCCCTGGGATTGTGGCCATGGGGCAGAGGGACAAGGCTGAATATTCAGGATTTGTCAGGGGAATCCCTCCTAATGCAGAAAGACCTGGTAGCATTTTCACTCACAGTTCCACAGGATAGCAGGAGGGAGTTTTAAGGAATGTTTTCCTACCCATACATCATTCCTGGTTCTCCAAGGTCAGAAATCTCCACCATTTTTGCTGTACTCAGAGTTTGACACTGAGAGATGTGAGAGGCAAAGGGATTCCCTTTAGCTCAGGGGCAAGGTGAGGGGCTGGATGGGCTTGTTCCCAACTGCCCTGGGTTTGCACCTTTGGCTGCAATCACAGCACAATCACACTTCCCTGTCACCCTGGGAAGAAATCAGACCATGCTGAGAGCAGAGGGATCACTGAATGTCTCACCCTCTCCAAAGGTCTCTCAACAAGGTCACAGCCCCTCCTTCTGTCAAGGACACTCACTGTTCCCTTGGCAAACCCAACAGCATTTCCTCACTGTGGCATCTCTGCACTTCCCTGTGGGGCATTCAGGAAACTCTGAGAGGCTCTGGCACAGATTTGCACCCAGGAGGGAAGCTCAGAGCTTGGAAGGACACAGCAAGGAGATCCAAAGGTATGCTCATGATGGCATCTCAGGGAGGGAGGCTCAGCTCCTTCCCCTTTCCCAGGGACTGCTTTGCCCACAGCCCCACAGGTTACAGGGAAGTTTGGACACCCCATTCTCATGGACACAGCTGCCTGGGAGGAATCCCAAGGACAGTGCCCGCCTCAGCTGCTGCAAAGCCCAGAGCCTCCCTGAGAGCACCAGATAACAGTGACAGTATCAGAGGAATGCAGAAACAAGAGAAGATGTTGTGGTGCTGTGCCTGAGAGGGCAGGGCAGGGACAGCCTGGCACTCAGGACAGTGTTCCCTGTCCCCAGCTGTGCACAGCACCTCCCACACACCACAGCATTGCTCCTGCCCACAGCATTGCTCTGTTCAGCTTCCTCTCCTTCCCTCATCATCTCCCTGTGCTGCACATGTTCCTCCTGAGAGGAGCCTTGTCCCTGTCAGCGCTCACAGAGCCCATCCCACCCTCTGTGCACTCGCCTGGCCCTACAGAAACCTGCCTGTCTGCAGGGCTCTGCCTGGGGGAGGCTCTGTGTGCAGGTGGGCAAGGGCAGCTGGCAAGAGCCCTGCTGGGCCCTGCAAAGGTGCTGCTGCTGCTGTCCATGGGCTGAGCATTGGCTGAAGGCCCTTGAGGAGGCTCCCAGCAGACACACTGAGCACCCAAAGCTACCGAGCAGGGGTTATTGTTCTTTGTGTCTGCAACCCTCGGCCCGGGAGCATCGCCCCCCCGGGACATCCCACAGGTGAGCGGGCAGGGGGAGCTCGGCCCAAATATCTTGGGTGATGCCTGGGGTTCTTTTTGGGAGGGGGGGATTTTTGGACCTTATAGGACTGCAGCACCTAACCCCAAATAACTTCGTTGGCTGCCTGGTAGGGATTTTCTTGGGGGGGGGCAGATTTTTGAATCTTGCAAGACTCCAAATATGAGTCACAAATGCCGCTTGGGGGGATGTGGGGGAGTCCCCAGACTGTGGGATTTTTAGGAGATCCCGGTGGCATCTGCCTGGGGGGAAGGAATGGGATGGGATGGGATGGGATGGGATGGGATGGGATGGGATGGGATGGGATGAGGCCTGGGAAGGGTTGGATGTGGATTTGGGTGTGGGATGAAGTCTGGGGGAGGGGGATGGGTGGGATGGGGACAGGGATGAGGCAGCCGAAGGTTGGGGGTGATGAAGCCGAGGGGACCCCACTCCTTAGGAGCTTGTGCGGTATCCAGCAGCTGTGAGGGAGTTTTGGGGTACCCCTGATCCTCCGGGGGTGGTGCTGGCAGCGGGGGAACACGTGGCTCCGGCACCTCTGGACCCCACCTGCGCCCCCCGCTCGCCCCCAGCGCCCCCGGGAGCGGAATTTGGGGAGGGGGGAGGTGGGGGGCGCCCAGGCTGGGCCCCCCTTGCTGTCCCAGCAACTGGGGGCCGAGTGCGGGGGGAGCCCCGCAGGCATTGCCTGGCCCTGCCCGGCACAGCTGATACCCAAGCCCCAAGCCCCCTGTCCATCCCTGGGGCTGATCGGGGTGTTCCCCCCACCCAGCAGCCAGTGCTGCAGCAGCCGTGGGGCAGAGGAGGGTGGGGAATGGGGTTCTGGGGTGGGAGCAGAGGAGGAGCGGGAGGAAGAGGAGGGAGAGAGGAGGAGGAGCAGGAAAAGGAGGAGCAGCAGAACCATGAGGTTTCACCACCCACTGTGTCTGCAGCAACCCTGGCTCTGGGATCATTGCCCCCCCTGCATTCCACAGGTCACCAGGGAGGAGGAGCTCACCCCAAAGCTATCGGGGGGTCTCTGGGAGGGTGTTAGTTTTTGAGGGGTGTTTGGAACTCGCAGATTCTGGAAGTGAGCACCAGATATCTTTGCATGCCCCTGGTGGGGATTTTTTGGGTCAGAGGGTATGTTTGGATCTTGCAAGACTCCAAAGCTGAGCCATAAATGCACCTTTGGTGGAATATTGGGGGATCCATTTGGGAATTGCCTGCTATCAACAGGACAGGACATCAGTTTTGGGGATCCCTGAGAGAGCTGGGAGGGTGGAACATTGTACTTCCCAAGTGGAGAGAGCAGACAGGGGCAATACCAGAGCTGGGGGACCCCTGGCAGCCTGGAGGGGTGGGGGAGGCTGGAGATGAGGCAGGGCTGGGACACTGTGACACTGAAAGGGGTGATGGGGAGAGGGGGAAGCCCCGAGTGCCTGGAGTGGGGGGAGCCTGGGAGCCCTGGGAGCAAAAGCACAATCAGGGAAGAAGGGACCCCTGGGAGCACCGAAACCCCACGGCATCCCTAATCAGGACCCAGGAGAAGGGGGATCCCCAGGACCCATGGGAGCCCCAGCAGCTTCAAGAATAGGGAACTCCTGAACCCCAAAGACAGAAGACTGGAAAGGGGGAACTCCTGGGAGACTTTTTCTGAACTCATTCTTATTTTAGGAGGATTTTATAGACACAAAACACCCGGTGACTTCTAGAGATAGACTTGGGCAGGAGGAACCCCCAACCCAAGGCACTCACACCCTTTTTTTTACCCAGACGAGGATTTCCGATTCCCAAAACTTGGCCAGATGGAGAAGGAGGCTGTGAGGAAGAAGATGCCCCAGGACAGCCAGGCAGGTGAGGAGGAAGTCACTGCCCCTTTCCTTCTCTCTTCTCCTCCATCTCCCAGCTCAGCATCACCCCTGGCTGCAGGACAACCCTGCTGCTGACTCTGTCCTGGTAGGGGTGGACTGGGGGGATCTCCTTCCCCTTCCCTCTGGCATGGAGGCAAATCCCAAATCCTCTCCTTGTCCTTACTGCCCCAGGCAACGAGCTGAGGAGAGAGACCAGGGAGGACAAGTCCTTACAGCAGAACCTCATGGAAGAGGCCATTTTGAGCAGCTCCATGACCCAGGAATCCAACCAGGAGGAAAAGCCCCAGAGATGCTGCACAAGGAGGGGCTGCAAACCCCGCCCAGGGTGCTCTAAAGAGCAAAGACCCACCCTGTGCCAGAATGTTGGCATGAGCTCCAGCCAGAGTTCAGAGCTGGAGATTCCTGAGAAGCTTCATGAGACCGAGAAGCCCTACGAGTGTGGGGAATGTGGGAAGAGCTTCAGAAAGATCTCCAAGCTTATGGACCACCATCGGATCCACACAGGGGAGAAGCCCTATGAGTGTGGGGAATGTGGGAAGAGCTTCAGCCAGAGCTCCAATCTGATCTGTCACAAGAGGATCCACACTGGGGAGAGACCCTATGAGTGTTCTGAGTGTGGGAAGAGGTTTCAGAGCAGCTCAGATCTCCTCATCCATGAGCGGATTCACAGAGACGAGAGGCCTTTTCACTGTCCTGACTGCAGGAAGGGCTTCAAGCACAACTCCCACCTCCTCAGGCACCGGCGCATCCATACTGGGGAGAGACCCTATGAGTGTGGGGAATGTGGGAAGAGCTTCAGCCGGAGCTCCCACCTGATCCGTCACAAGAGGAGCCACACTGGAGAGAGGCCCTATGACTGTTCCAAGTGCAGGAAGAGGTTTCAGACCAGCTCAGCTCTCCTCCTACACCAGCGTATTCACACAGACGAGAGGCCCTTCCGTTGCCCTGACTGCAGAAAGGGCTTCAAACATAACTCCCACCTCATCACCCACCGGCGCATCCACACTGGGGAGAGGCCCTTTGAGTGTTCCGAGTGTGGGAAGAGGTTTCATACCAGCTCAGATCTCCTCATCCATGAGCGGATTCACACACAGGAGAGGCCTTTCCGCTGCCCTGAGTGCAGGAAAGGCTTCAAGCGCAACTCCCACCTCATCAGGCACCGGCGCATCCACACTGGGGAGAGGCCTTACAGCTGTCCTGAGTGTGGGAAGAGCTTCTCCAGGAGCTCTCACTTGACCCAACACCGACAGAGGCACCAGTAAGGGAAGCCCTGCGAGTGCCGCGAGTGGGGGAAGAGCTTCATGCACTGCTCCATATTCATCCAACACCGGAGGACCCTCATTGGGAAGAGCCCTGGTGACCCACACTCCCAGTGACCCAGTGTTGTGGTTTGACCCTGGCCAAATGCCAGGCACCTATGAAATCTGCTTTCTCTTCTCTCCCCTGCTGCAGCTGTGCAGAGGGGAGGGGAAAAAAAAAACCCTAACAGACACACACACACACAGAGGGCTGATGACTCAAGATAATGAACCAGGCAGGATGCACTGAGGGGTAAAACAGATTGAGAACTTAAAGTTGCAAAGTGGTTTATTGGTAACCTAACCCTAAACAGAGTCAGAGGAGGCAAATGAGAACTAAAGATAAGCTCTTAATACACTGTTTCTCTGCTCACCCTCTTCCTCTTTCCCACCAATAGCGCAGGGGGTTGTGGCGGGCAGGGTATGGGTTTTTTTGGTCAGTCCATGACCAAAATTTCTTCTGCTGTTCAGGGAGAGGAGTCCTCTATTTAGCCATGGGTCCCTCCCACTGGAGACAGTCCTCTGCAAACTTCTTTGCCATGGGTCCAATCTCTCGAGCAGCAGCTGCTGGAATCTGCTGCCCCATGAGTTCTTGTCCACAGGGTTCAGAGCTCTGAGCCCAGGCCAGGCTGTTTCCATCCCAAGGAACAAGGCCTTTCCCTGCACTGGACTCCCACTGGATCACAGCTTCCTCCAGGCATCCACCTGCTCCTCTAGCGTGAGCACCTCCCCACGGGCTGTGGGTGGATCTCTGCACCCCTCGTGGACCCCATGGGCTGCAGGGGGACAACCTGCTTCACCATGGTCCTCACCATGGCCAGCAGAGGATTTTCATCTCTGGTTCCTGGAGCACCTCCTCCCCCACCTTCTCCACTGACCTTGGTGTCTCCATGGTGTTTTCCCTCACATATTCTCACCTCCTCCTCATCCACTGTCTAAAAAGAAGTGCTTGCTCACATTGTTTTGATTTCTTCTTAAATATGGATGTCCTGGGGCTGCCCAGGCTGGGGGACAGGACAACAGTCTCATAGTTGTGCTGGCAGAATGTGTCTACCTGAGCCCATCTGTTCTCCAGGAATTCCAGTTTTCTGTCCCAGTCCCTGGCCTGGGTCTCCCCATGTGGGGTGTACCCCCAAAGTGCCCAAATCACTGCTGAAGTGCCTGAGCTGCTCCCAGCTGTGGATGTTCCTGTTCACCAGCCTCTCCTGGTCAGTGCCATGGCGGGTGGGAGGGGGTTTAGGGAATCCTAGGAGGGGTTGGGAGGGGCTTTTGTGGCTTTTGGGGGCATTTGTGGTGCAGAGAGGGAGTTTGGCAGGCTCTGTGAGAGAGGTTTGGGGTCCTGGCTGTGCTGTGTGACTTGGAGAGAATTTGGGTGGGTTTAGGTGGAGATGGGAATGGGGTCATGGTGGCTCTTGGGCCCATTGATATTGCAGGGAGTGGTTTGGGAGCATCCTAGGAGGAGCTGTTGGGTAGTTTGAGGGGCCTGGGAGCGTGCTGTGGGGCTGGGAGAGGGTTTTTGAGTGGTCATGACAAACCCAGATCCCCAAAGCTGCCACCATACCCCACCCCCCAAGGTGCTGCTGGGGTTTGGGGGCTCCATGTTGGAGTTCATCCTCCTGGCCCTGCGGGAGAAGGTGAAGGCTGTCCACAGGGGTCATGTGTGTTTCTGAGAGCATGTGTGACCCCCATCCAAGTGTCACCTCTTTTTCCCTCCCCACAGGGCTCCTGACCCAGCTCCTGCTCCCCCCAGGAGGGAATTTGGGGAGGGGGCAGAGGGGGTGCACAGCCCCCACCGGGGGATGACCCTGAGCCAGCGCCCTTTGTTTAGCACCAACCTGGGCTTGGGGCTGCAGGAGGAAGAGGCTGATGGGAAGCAGATCCTGCAGGTGGGACAGTGCTTGGGGTCAGGGCAAGGTCCTGCCCTGCACACCTGGCTCAGGTGTGACACTGCCCCGGGAAGGGAGCGGGACATTCCCATCCCCACGGATCAGGGCTGTGAGCAGCACTTGGAGCACAGACATGGAAATACTGGGAGGAACTGGGAGCACACTGAGGGTGGGAATTATCCCCACCACCACCTTTCCAGGGCAGCCCTGGATCTGAGAAATGCTCGTTAGGCCTCAGCCTTGGCCAACAGCCCCTGGGCTCAGCTCCTCTGCAGCTGATCACAAACACTGTCTGCTCCCAGGCACTGCTGCTGTCCAACCAGCTCCTGGTTGCTTTAGGAGCAGCCTTGGGAACTGTTTTTCTCCCCTCAGTGGCACAACATCCCTGTTCTCACAGTGTCAGAGAAAGCTGTTGATGCGACGTGCAGCCAGGATGAAACATTGCTGTGACTAAAGCCCATCTCTTGGGGCCCTATCAACAGGGCTCCAAAAGGAGCCCCTTGGAGCTCTCCTGGAGCAGTGAGCTCCCTCTGAGTGGGGCCTCTCCGAGCCGGGAACTCTCCCGTTTGCTGCACTTGGGGCATCCCCGAACAACGAGGGACCCTGGGCCGATCCCCCCACTCCTCCAGGCTCAACCCTTCACCTGCTGGGGAGATGCAAAAGCATCCGCAGTGAGCATTTCCCTGCCCTCCAGGGCAATTTCTGACAGCTCCCTGGCACTGCCTCTTTCTGTCTGTGTGCCCACACATGTGCCTGTGCTCTGGAAATGGGGGAGAAATGCTGCTCTGGGAGGTGTTGAAGTGCCTTGGATATCTGAGTGAGTTAGGCCTGTAAGTGAGGTTCAGTCATAAGGTATGAGCTAAGTGAAATGCTGCTAGGGGTTGTTCTTTTGCTAAGTTGTTAAGTTTAAGGTATATGTTAAGGTTAATGTAGAAGTTAAGTTCTGTTAAGTTTGAGGGCTGTTAAGCTCTTAGGCTGCATTCCTTTTATCCTTGCTCTCACTATCCTTTTGTCACACCTACAGACACAGACACACACAGGGACAGTTCTCGGTTCATTTCTGGTTTGATTGCCTGGTTTTGTTGTTGCTTTTTTCCCTTGGTGTGCCTGAACTGTCCAGTCAGGAGCAGAGTGACTCTTGCCAAGGAACTTTGTTGTGCTGTCACTGAATATTAAATCTGATTTTGCTCATCCTTTGCTGGGGATTTTTTAGGTGTTCTCAAGCCCTCGTTCGTAAGAGGGTGAAGGAGCCCTGGGCCAGGCTCTTGCCCTGGGGGACACAGGGACACTTCTGGGGGGTCCCTGTCCCCCTGTCCCACCCCCCAGGGCCCTGTCCCCCCTGTCCCCATGTCAGGCTCTGGGGGTCAATCTCGTGGAATATCCTCTGGGGGAGGCTGTGGCACTGGGGGGCAGGGGGGACCTGGGGGGACAGGGGACCCTTCTGTGCATGAGCAGCGTTGGACTTGTCTGGGGGAATTGTGAGGGGGGGCTGGGGTAGAGTGACCTCCCCAGTGATGTCATACAGTTACCCAGTGATGTCACACAGCCACCGTGTGTTGTCATAGCCCACTCTGTGATGTCACAGGCAACTCTGTGATTTCACACCGCCTTCACTATGGTCTCATGAAGCTGTCCTGTGATGTCACAGCACATTTGATGACGTCATATTGCCACCCTGTCATGTCACACAGTCTATTCTCTGACCTCACAGCCTGCTGTATGATGTCACACAACCAACCAGTGATTCCACAGCCCTCTCTTTGATGTCACATACCACACCCTGCTCTAGGATGTCACAGCCTGCTCTGTGGTGTCACAAGCCAGTCAGTAATGTCACACAGCCAACTCTGTGATGCCATACAGCCACTCAATGATGTTACACAGCTCACTCTGTAACTGCACAGCCTGCTCTGATGTCATACAGCAACCCTGCGATATCACAGCCTGCCCTGTGATGTCACACAGTCCCCTCTGTGATGCCGTAGCTGCTCCATGACCTCACACAACCAATTCTGGGATGTCATAGTCCAATCTGTGACCTCACACAACCTACTCTGAGATGTCACACAGCCCCTTTCTGACATCACAGCTGCTCTGTGGCTCTCTGACACAGCCCCAGAGGTGCCCATGGCTATGACACAGCCCCTCTGGGCCATGGCACAGCCCCTGCCAATGCTGAGCACCGGTGAGCTCTGGGTGTGCCCTGCTGGTGTCCCTGAGATGGCCTGGCAGTGCCCCAGCCCTGCTGGGCTGTGCACAGGATCTGCTCCTGGGCAGAGCTGTCTCTCTGCAGCGCTGCCACTTGCCAGGAGCTCCACGAGGCCTTGCTCTGTCACATGGACTTTTGGTTCCATGAGGTTCTGTACTCTCAGCAATGGTCTCCTTAGTTCCAAAGTGTCACCACGGACCCTTGGTTCCATGAAGCTCTGCTGTGTAACAAGGCTCTCCTGGATTCCATGAGGAATAAAAAAGCTTTGCATAAACAATGAGCAAGACCATGGACTCCTTGGATCTGTGCTGTCACAAAGGACAGTTGGTTCCATGAGGTCCCATACTGTCACAATGGATATTTGGTTCCACAGGGTGCCACAGTGTCACCATGGTCTCCTTGGTTCCACAAGGCCCTGCAGTGTCACAGTGGCCCCCAGGTTCCATGAGGCTCCACAGTGTCACAAGGGTTTCCTTGGATCCATGTGCCCCAAAGTGTCACAGTGGTCTCCCTCCTGCAGCAACCAGCAGCCAAACCCACTACCAGGGCCAAATGCCTGAGAAGAAGGAGAAAGGGAGGCACTTTTGGAGTGATGGTTTTTATCTTGCCAGGTCACAGTGACATGGGATGTGGCCCTGCTGTCCTGGAGATGGCTGAACACAGCCTGCCCATGGGAAGGGGGAAAAGACAACAACCTCTGTCCATGGAACTACAGCAGCAGAGAGGTCAGGCCCCAGAAGGCTGGGTTGAAAAGACTGTCACCAGCAAGGGAAACACCAATGCAGGACATTTTCTGGAAAGCTGACATTTCAGGGCATTCTTTTATACAGGGATGCAGCACCAAATAGCAAAATTGACAGTTTCAGCTTTCCGTATGCCTTGAGAACAGCTGGAGTCTTTTCAGCAGTGTGTGCTGTTCCATCCCTTGCTTAGGGTGAGAATGTTGGATCTCTCAGCAGGCTCTGCTCTCCTGGGGGCTGATCTTCCCAGGCAGGCTCTAAAAGCAGAATAAAACAGCAGCGCAAGGCACAGCACAAAGGAAGCACCGGGCTGATCCCATTAAAAGTGCCCTGCAGGGACATTTCACGGCTGACCCTCAGCAGCCCGGGCTGCAAACAAAGCCCGCTCGGGCCGAGCACAAGATCCCCACAGAGCCCTGAGCAACAGCTGGAGCCCAGCAGGGCCTTGGAGGAGGCAGGGCGAGCCCCGGGCTGGGTTCCAAAGGGGCTGCGGGCGATGGCGCCGAGTGCCCTGCCCGTGTGTGCCCTGGGCTCTGCGGCGCCACGGGGACACAGCCCGGGGCCGGGGCTCGGTCCTGCTGCCCCCAGGGCGCTGCCGAGGGCTCCCCGCCCGCCGGGGCCGGGGCGGCGCTGAGGGAGCGGCGCCGCCATTGCTGCCGCCATTGCTCAGGGGCGCTGAGGGGAGCGCGGCTCCCGCCAGCCCTGCTCGGCTGTGAGGGGAGAGAGAGAATAGAGAGAGAGGGAATGGAGAGAGAAAACAGACAGCGAGAGTAAAGATAGAGAGAGTAAAGACAGAGAGAATAAAGACAGAAGGAGTGAAGACAGAAGGAATAGAGAGAGAGAATAAAGAGAGGGAGAATAAAGACTGAGAGAGTAAAGAGAAAAACACAGAGGGGATAAAGAGAGCATAAAGACAGAGAGAATGAAAACAGAATGAAGGCAGGATATAGACAGAATAAAGACAGAGGGACTAAAGAATGAGGGAATAGAGAGAGACTAGAGAGAGAGAGAGAGAGAAAAGACAGAGAGGATAAAGGCTGAGAGAGTAAAGACAGACAGAAAAAAGAGGGGATAAAGACAGAGAGAATCAAGACAGGCATTGCTGCTATAGAAGGTCTGTGCAGTTCCCAATGACTTCGGACACCTGCCCGAATGGCCGTCCTAAGGGTGTCACCATCACCACTTGGCTGACCCAGGGCCAACATCCCCTGTGGAGATACTGGGACCAAAGTTATGTGAGCTGTGATGCCAAACACAAGGGGTTTAGTCTCTTTGGGATGAAGAAACAAGTTTTTCTGTCCATTTGAGATAGAAAACAACTTTTGATTGCATCAATCTGTTGTATATGGCATTCAAAAGGCATCACAAATACTAAAAAGAAATGATGATAAATATCTGTGGTTTAAAAAACATAAAGAGGTAGTTAGAAGCAACATACATACTGACCAAAGATTAAATAAAAGAAAAACTATTGTGTTAAAAAATCTTATGCAGTTTTGTCAGTGATTGTTCTTGGTTTATAAAACTTTTAAATTTGTTTCCTCTGATCTGCATTTTTGTCTTGCACACATGAAGGTCTGTTGTCCATTCCAAGAGAAAGGCATCCATTATGTGAAAAACGAGTTTCACTCTCCTGTTGAAATTTAAAAGTTTAATAAAGGACAATAGGGGATGTTATAAATTGGGTCTCAAAAACCAATCAGAGACGTAGAGCCAATTAAAGAATTTATTAATTGAGCAAGCAGATTGCAGCCAATTTACAGCGCTGGGCGGGCGCGGCGAGCCTCCCTGCTACGCCTGCAGCACCGCGCCTAAAGATTACAAGCCATCAATTTTTATAGCCCTTTTTACCCTCTCCCTTGAGTCCCCTCGTGGGTCTTGACTGGCGTTCTTTTGGGTGTCTCGATTGGCCGCAGAATCGTCGTTCTCTGCGTTGGTTGGTTGTGGTTTGGGGTACGCGGCTCTCGGGGGGGTTTCTTTCTTGCTAGCAGTTAGACTGTGTCCCGTGGGAATCACACAAGGCTTGCTGAGCGGCCTTGCGAAAAGAGTTACAATTGTTGCAAACCTGCAGCAGAAAGGTTTGGCTCTAAAACAGGAACTCTTTCTGTTAAAGCAAAACTAAAAAGCAGAGCTTAGCAAAAGTAAAGAATTAAAACTTATTGATTTTCTAAACGATTTCGTGAACTATACCTTCTGTAATTTATCACATACACCATACAGGTGACATTTGTTTTGCAGTTTGAATATGCAATGTTCATACACAATGCTTATACAAGCATAAATAGCAGCTTTAAATCCTAATTCCTTCTTCACACAAGGATGTGTAACCCATCAGAAATATTTAACAAGGAGCCATATTAGCTTTGGGCTTGATGGTATGGGTTGTTTAAAGTGTGTGATGAGTAATGGGATCTCGAACAAATACCACTCTTTCTAATTTGGGTTTGTTCTTTATCAGCCCTGCTGCATAGAAATCTCTTCTTTACAGCAGAGACAAAATGAAATTCCTTAATACAGATGAGAGTTGTGTAATTCAGGCGGATTAAAGGGGAAGTTCTCTGTTATTGTGAAAAGATAAACTAAATGACCTGTTTGATGTACATCCTGGAGGAGGCTTTGAAGTGAAGAGTGAAAAAGAAAAAATATTTTCCTTACGAAGTATCTTGAAAGAGTTGTTTTGGTTTACAGAAGCAGCTGCACTGATCATGACCTCCACAATTATAAATGCACAGCAACGACTTACTTGACTTAATCTGGCCACAATTCAGAGCTGCAATTCCCAAATCTCATCAAATAGGTTGTTCTGCTATAATAACGAATGAGAGCAGAAATAGCAACATTTCTCATCAGGGTTTTGGCTTGGAAAGGCCATTTAATTTATGCTCCCTCAGCTGCCAGCCTAAAGTATGCTGTGCAAACCTTAGGTGTACGTTGGGACTTCATGTATTTCTTTAGCATCAACTTAGGTGCAAACCTGGTGTAAAACCCTCCACACATCACACTGATTTCCAGTGACAGAACTTCTCTGTTCCAGCACAAAACTGACTTTTCCTGCTCCAGCAGGGAACAGCCCCCATCCCCCTGTGCCACCCCATCCCTCTTCTCCTCAGGAGACACCAGCCCGAGCTGTCAGCCGTGTCCTGCCTCAGGTCTGAGCACAACTTTTCTGTCAACAAAAGATCTCCTGGACCCTGTGCAGACTTGGCTGTGCAGCAGGATGGAGACCATCTACAGGGAGCAGTGGTGGCTTGCAGAGATCTCACAGAGCTGCATCCTGCACGCTCTCTGTATGTATGGGCCAGACCAGGAGATCATGACCCAGAGCTTGCAGGACATCCTGGAGGAACACACAGTGCCACTGGTCCAGGGCACCACTGACATCATTGTGAGGCAGTGCAGAGAGGAGGCCCAGAGGCTTCTGTGCTCCCAGCTGCTGTGGGTGAGGATGACAGCCCAGCAGCCAGCAGCAGCTCCAGCAGCTCCAGCAGCTCCAGCTTCTCCTTGCCTTGGATGGGGACTCCAGCCAGCAGCCCTGCAGTCTCAATGGAGGAGGAAGAAGCTGCCACAACATAGGCTGCCCACCCCAGGGGTCACAGGCACCCCCAAATTGTGGCTGTGTCTGCAGGGTTGGACCAGTCCCAGGAGGAGCCAGAACAGGAGTGGGGATGGTGGTAGGTCCCTCTGTAATAAATTACAATCAGTTTAGTTCACGAACTGTTTGAAAAAGGTGATAAGTCTTAAAATTGCCTTTCCTTTTATTTTTCTTTTTTCTTTCTTTTTTTTTTTTGCTGTTATAAAAACGAATCTTGTTAGGAACCCTGCCCAACCCCCATGAGGCAGATACAAAGGAATTTGGCTCAGGGGCCATAAAAAACCTCCCCCTGTGCAGCCCCTATGAGGCAGATACAAAAGGAATGTGGTTCAGGGGTCCATAAAAACCTCCCCCTGTGCAACCCCCACGGAGAGACCATCCCAGGAGGCCCAGTAACCATCACCCAACGCAGAGCACACCAGCCCAAGACGTCTCAACAGCCAATCAAGGATTCATGAAGAGACGCCAATCAAGACATACGGGGGGAGTGGGGTACTAAAGGGTTATAAAATTCAGTCCTCTGCAGGCCCGAGGCGCGGTGCATAGAGATATGCTTGAATCTCTGCCCGTCCAGCGCTGACTTGACTGATATCCGCTTGCTTTTAATTAATAAATTTTTTTAATTGGATCTACGTCTCTGATTGGATAATGAGGCTAAATTGATAACACCTCTGCCCAGAGCAACAGGCCCACACCCTCTGTATCAGTATCATGTTGTCTATAATTTGTTTGTGGATTTGTTGGGTTTTTTGTTGTTGATCAGAAGGTTTATATATATATGTCTCAAAGAGCAGATAAGGTTCAAACTAAAAGATTGCGGGACATTGTAGATAAACGCTAAAAAAGATTTGGAATAATATCAGTTATATTGGAATAAGTGGTAGACAACTCAAATATCTGTGCAAACATGAGAATAGATATTACTTCACTTCATTTGGGAGTGCTTTCTATAATTATGGTATAGGCTCAAAAATTATTGCCAACTCCTACTTCAGTACACATATTAAAATGTCTAAATCAAATAAATCACCATCAAACCCTTTAAATTCATTAATTTCAAATTTGCAAAACCTTCCTATGTGTGATGGTATTGCAGCCTCCTGAGTTCCTGAAGCCCTCACTCACCTCAGCTCAGTTTGGGCACGAAGGGGATGGTTCTGTTTGTGAGATGTGGGGACAGGAGGAGGGAAGACTTTGCAAACGCTGTCACCAGGGCAGGGCTGTTTTCATTCATGGTGACAAGTGGGAGTACTTAAGCTTTTTATTTACTGAGAGGGAGGTGCTGAAGGGCAAAACTTCTCAGGAAGAAGGACATGCTGCACTTCCAAAGGAGGGTGAGTGAAGGGGAAAAGTGTCATTCGTCTTTCATGGAAGGTGTTTCATTTTTAACAAATTATTTTTGCTGAAGATGTACCTAGACAGCACTGATTTAGAGCATTTTATCAGACTCCCAGAGTATCCTCACATCTGTTTTGCCACATTTTCTCTCTGTGTTTCATTGTGAATGATTTCTCCTCCCCGGGTGGCTCCTGCTTGGAGCTCTCTGCTCAGTGGAGTCCCGTTTGCTCAGCAGCCTTTGCAGCGAGTTATTCCCCAGCGTGTGGCTCTGCTGCCATCCCAAATCTGCGGTTTCACTGCCAGCCTGACTGAGACTGGGGAGCTGCTGGGCATGGCTGGAGAATTTCCCCCAGTCCCCTTCACTCACTGCCAAAATCCTCCAGCAATACTATGTTTACATTTGCTTATTGCTTGGAAAAACACAACTTCATGCTTATTTCAGTTTAAAAATTAAATTTATTGAAGATTATTACACTTGCACTTCTGATATGTAAGTACACAAAAATCAACATAAGTTAAAAAATTAGATTTATTACAAATTGCTGCAACCACACTAAGAATTAATATACAAATATCAATTTAAGTTTAACAAAAATAATTTATTACATCATATATATATTATATTATATTATGAAAATCTAGCACAAACATAAAAATAAAACCAGATGTAAATAAATAGAAATAGAAATCTAACTATACAAACATCAATCTACCTATCTAAATATCCATATATAATTATATAAATCTATAAATATATCCTGAAGGGATTTCAGAAGCCCAATCTCCACACGTTCTCCCTCTGTCTCTTCCTCCCGTGCAGCACAGCCCTCCTGGTCAGGGACAGCAGATGAACATCTGGGAAGCAAAGGCAACACTGAGTCAATATCGGGACATTTCCCTGGGCAGCAGCTGCACTTGTGTGAGGGAAGAGAAAATCTCAGAGCCTCCCCAGCAGGGTGAGAAAGAAAAAGCAGGCTGAGCCTCAGCCCCAGCCTGCCTCACCGGCCCTGTGGCCTCACCCAGGCTCTCGGGGGGCAGCAGCAGCAGCTCCCTGTTCACTGCTCTTGCTGGTGCCCTTCAGCTTCTCCCTGATGGTTCTTGTCACTCTCCGATGTTCTTGAGGCATTTAGGGAAGCTGTGGCAAAATTGTACACACAGGAATTGGTTCCAAGGCCTGGCAGAGCCACAGTCCTGGACCCCTCTGTGCTCCCTGCTGGCTCCCTCCATCCCCTCAGCCCTGCCATCCCCTCAGCAAACCCACAGCCCCCCCAGTTCCTTCAGACCCCCACAGTCCATTCTGACACATCGAGTCCCCTTAGACCTGCCACCCCCCTCAGCCTGTGCCACTTCCCTGTCCCCTCAGCCCCCACCATCCCCTGCAGCTCACCCTGAACCCACAGCTCCACCATTCCCCTTTCCTCCCCCACACCCCTCAGCCCCACAGTCCCCTCAGCCCCACCAGCACCTCAAGCTCACTGTCCCTTAAGTGTCACCTCTCCTCAGCCCCCTCAGCCCCTCAGTCTCACCGTCCTTCAGCAGCTCCTCAGGGGACACCAGCTGCTCTCACTGTTCTAGGGACACCTGGGGACACCTGGAACTGCTGCTCCGCCCGGGCCGGCCGCCAGCTCGGACCCAGCACGGGAAGAGGGGACAGAGGGGACACGGGGGGAAAAGCAAAAGATGAAAAAGAAAGCAGAGCAGGGAAAGAGGTTAAAAGTAAGCCTATGCCTACACAAATATTAATTCATGTACCTAAATATTAATAAAACTCCAACTATATACATTCCTTAATTTAACTATATGCATATAAAACTTACTCTAATTACATATAAATGTATCTATGAAAACCTATAAATCTAACTACAGATATATAAATTCAATCACAGCTATAACTATATTTATGTAAATGGATCTAAATCAAACTATACAGATTTTTAACTATAAGCACATATAAACACAACTTTATAATTCTAGAAATAAATCTACATAGGTATAAAAATGTAACTGTAAAAATCTAGAAACATAATATATACAGAGGGATCCCACCTGTCTGATCTTCACAGGCTCTCCCTTGGTCTCCGTGTCCCACGCAGGGCAGCCCTCCTGGCGAGGTAGATCAGATGGATGTCTAGGAAACAAAGAGAACACTGAGTCAATATCTGGCCTTCATGAATATTTCCCTTTGGAAGGAATTGTAGTTCTGTCAAAGATTGTAAAAGATTGCCCGAAAGGCAGACTCTCATGTGGGAATTTGAGGCCTCCTCTTTACACAAGAGGGATCCTTCCAAGTTTTCAGAACTTCGCAAGTTTTGGAGTATCCCAATAAAGTTGTAGCACCCGCAGTGAAAATGGCACCCAGGAGAGCTTGAAACACACACAGTCCCAGCTCACACAAAGAACCCAGCCTTGGTCTTTCTCTGTGCTCACAGAGACACCTCAGTCCTCACTGAAATGGCTGAAGCTGAAGGGTTATGTGAGCTGAGTTACAAACTAGCACTGGTCCCTGGCATCTAAAAAGTGCCCTCTGCAGTGAGCAACAGCTCCTCCAACTCAACCAGCAGCTCTGGGATGAAGAGCTGGCAGGGAAAGAGCTCCCTACGAGGCCTGCAGGCTGCACCAGCTTTGCTCGAGAATGCAGATCCAAAGTGCTCTCTCTCTCTTATTAGTTCTCGCTAATCTGAGGAAATGTAAATTTTGACTTTAGCTACTGCATTTGTGTTCTGTGATTTGTTTGGCCTCAGAGGTTCTACCGCTTGTATTTTTAATGTGTCTCACTACAGCTGTCACCAGACCTGTACTACACTGATTTAATGCTTTCAGACACAAAGCTCAGCCTTCTACTCTGGCTTTTTGTTGGCATTTTCCCCAGTTACTTCAAGAGTCACTCAGCGCTGCCTCCAGAGCACTGCCACCCTGCAGCAAACCTATCCACGGACTTCAGCTGGAAACTGGGACACTCAGCTTGGTGACACAAGTGCCAGAAGGTCAGCTTTATTCCCTGCTCTCTTGCCACACCACACAACTCAGGGTCAGTGCCACCAGAGAAGCGTGGAGGGCAGGGCTCCACCGGGGAGGCTGTGCCAGTGCCCTGCTGGAACTCAAGGCACCAGGAAGCACCAAGCCTGCAGACAAGAACTCAACTCCTCTGATCTCCCTTCCTGCCACAGGCAGGCTCACAGCAGCCATCTCAGACCTCTCTCAACCAATGTGGGCTCTCTCCTTACCAAGCTCCTCGGGCTCCAGGGAACTGTTCCCATGGCTTACGGTGCCAGGCAAAGCTCTCTCTGCTGCAGCCATGTTCTCAGGCTCCCCTCCTGAAGACTCAGGGGCGACACCAGGGTTCCCCTTAAAAGAAAACCAGAAAGAAGGAAAACCCAAAGATCACTCACTGTTTTCTGCAGGGACAGAGTAGTTCAGGGCCTGCAATATTTCTTTCTCTTGAGGAAGAAAATGCTTCCGAGAACTGGCTTGGGTGAGTTTACAGAAGACAAAAGGTCATCACACTTGGCTATACAATATGGACAATTCCAAAAAATCCCATTTCCTGCCTTGAATATGCCTCTCCTCAACAGTAAATCTAGAGAAGGCAATGGGTCTGCATGTTATATGAAATGGAGGAATCCTCTGGCAAAGCTGTGTAATAATATGCAAAATCGCCCGTGCCTATAGAGACACTGAACACTTCAGGCAAGTCTGGGAAGAGGCAAGAGTTAAGAGAAAGTGGATTCCTAAGTCAAAGAGGGAATCTGTCAAACACAATGACTAATGGTCTCTGATTGAACTGCACTTCAACACAGAAGAAGCCCCTGGGCTTCAAGGAGTCCTTAACCATTTCATGTGCAGCACCAACATTGTCCTTCCCTCCAATTCACAACTCACAGGGCCTCAGAAGTAACACATCTGCTCCCTAAAGGCTCCAGGGCTCACTCACTTTCATCTCTTGCTCCTAACAAGGAGGTCTGGCACCCAAAGGCAGTGGAGAAGATAGACTTCTCAAACCCAGTCCAGAAGCTGCCAATGCTGACAAGGTTGAACGTGGGGGTGACACTGAACACATGATGTGGGCACTAAGGAAGGAGTCCTGCCAGCTCCTGGCACAGGGATGTGCTCCTCCCTCCACAGCCCTGAGCACAACAGCCTCATCCAGGCTGCAGCTTTGCCAGGACTGGATGGGAACACACACATCTCTTCCCACAGAGACATCCAAGAGGAACATGACAAAGCTCTGGAACATGGAGAGCAAGACTGGGCAGTTTGCTCAGCTGAGGATTTCCCAGATAGAAACTCGACTGGAGGCTACAGAGAGGACCAGAAAGCTGCAGCTGCAGCACATCCCCTCACACGGCTCTGGCAGTGCCTACACACACAGCAGGGCACACACAGCAGCAGCAGCTGCAGCCCAGCCCTTGCTCTGCCTTGGCCTTCCAACCAAAAGGAGGCAGAGCCCACAGCTGGTGCTGTAACAGAGGCTCCTCTCACATGCCCCTCCCTGGGCAGGACACTTTGCCTTTAGGGGCAATTCTCCAAACACTCTCCTATTTCACATCAAGCTAAGCTTGTTAGAACCTACAAAGCATCACCAGGAATGATGCCCCTGCACTAGGGATTCTTCCCAGGAAAAGGAGAAAGGAGCACCCAAACTTGGCCAACACCTCTCGTCCTCACTAAGGATGAGCCCCCTTTTCCTTCCCTCTTCCTTTGCAAATCTTGCTTTACCAAGCAAATCCTTCCCTGTCCATTCACAGCTCAATTCAAGAAGCCTTTTCTTCTCAGCCATGCAACAACTTTCAAAAGCTCTCAGTCCAGCCCTTTTCATCTCTTTCCAATGCAGTTACCTGAGCAAAGGGAGACCTTTCAGGTGGGGAGCAGGAAATCATCTCCTCCAGAGTCTCAAGCACCAGGTCCAGAGTCAGTGGTGGCAATTCCTCTTCCCCAGGCTCATTCCATGGCCAGCTGGAGGCTGTCCATGCTGCACAACCAGCACTGCCAGTCGGAGCATCAGGGGCTGAACTGCCCACTGTGGCTGCAAGAATCCAAACACTTGGGTCAGGCTCCAGAACAGAGCTTGGCACACAGAGCTCTACTGCTGCCTTGGATCAAACACCACAGGAAGCACACAGCAAACTCAGTGTAAGAAATGTATTCCAACTTCCCAGGGGATTGGAAGACTGATTTCTTCCTCTTAAAAAGTATTTGTTCTAATTGATGTGTATATTGGTTAAAGTATGGACTGTAAAACTGATCTAGAGACACACACTAATACTTTGTAATCACAGCCTTTTCCATCTCTCCATCAGCTTAAGGATTTGGCTGCTTTGGAATTTCTCATCACAACCGAGCACAGAAAGTAGAACCCCCTTGGAAGAGCCCAGATCTGCAGACATGCAGGCAAAAATTGAACTGGGATTGTATTGCAGAAAAGCAGCCTTATGGGTTGCTTATGGTAGCTGCTGGCCATATTCTGCAGCTGCAACTGTTCTGGGGATACACAGAGTTCACTGAAATGTAATCAACTTCTTTGCAGGAGAGACAATCTTGAAACTCTACAATATCCTATCAGCGTCCTAGTTTGGCTTCACTCAAGATAACAGGGGAGCTCACCAGACACTGAGCAGTTGTGGGCAAATGTTTTTTGCCTCAGTCTTTCATCCATACAGAAAAACTGCCTGGAAAACCCCCAGAAAATCCTCCAAATCTGGAGGAAGGACAGGAAAACCAGACAGAGATTGGTTTTGTTCTCAAGGTCCCCCTTCCTGGTCGACTTGACAATTTCCATCTGATTCTCACTTGACATCTACCCATGAAAGAGCATTGCTGAAAAATACTTCAAATGGTCTGTTGGCAGGAGCTGTTGGAAAAGCAAGGCTGGAAGTTCTTTCCCTACCTGATGGGCTGTAGGCTGGCAAGTGCTGCTCTGAAAATGTGCAGCTGCTGCCCTCTGGAAGGGCATACATAGCCCCATACAAGGCCAGATGTGGCCTTGTCTGGATTATTCTGAATGTGGAAAGGTAAATACCTGTTCCAGCAGTGAGTAGATACATAGATCATAATGGTATTAATATTTGGTTAATGAGCAGATATATATATATATATAAAATTCTGTAAACTCACCCATGCCAGTTCTCAGAAGCATTTTCTTCCTCTAGAGAAAGAAATATTGCAGACTCTGAACTGTTGTGTCCCTGTGGAAAATAGTGAGTGATCTTTGGGGTTTTTTTCCTTCTGGTTTTCTTTCAAGGTGTCCAGGTTTGAGATTTTGGTAAGATCATTGGTTTCCTAAATTGTATTATTCTGCCTAGCTTATAGGTACCTTTCTTAACTTGCATTTTAGCTATTTTTATAGTTTTTGCAAGCATTTACCCCATAATTGCATTTTAGCTGTTACAGTTCTGCAATTATGCCTTTTTTTGTGTGTGTATGTCAATCTGTTCTAAGTTTGTATGTTCATTATTTTCTGCCTCTAATAAATGGTATTTTAAATCATATTAGACTAATTGGCCAAATATTGGTCCACCAAGGGACCGAGTCTTGGGGTGCTAGCTACCCTGACCTGTTGCCAGAAGCCTGGCAATCCATGATTTCCCGCAATTTGGCTAAACCATGATTTCCCACTATTTGGTCAATCCAGGATTTCCCATGATTTGGTCAACCAATGTTTTTACTCGATTTGGCCAATCCAAGATTTCCCACAATTTGACCAATCTGTTATTTCCGCAGATTTCCCATGATTTAGTCACTCCATGATTTCCCATTATTTGGCCAATCCATGATTTGCCATGATTTGACCAATCCAGGATTTCCCATGATTTCCCATGATTTGACTAATCCATCATTTCCCAGGATTTGGCCAGTCCAGGATTTCCCAGCATTTCCCATGATTTGGCCATTCCATGATTTCCCATGATTTCCCACGATTTGACCAATCTGTAATTTCCCATGATTTGTTCAATCCATGATTTCCCATGATTTCCCATTATTTGGCCATCCCATGATTTCCCATGATTTGGGATTCAATTGTATTTAACTGTGTACATTTAACTTGTATTAGTTTAAATTTTTAATAAATATTGTTTAATTGCATTAACTTTAAATTGTATGAATTTAAGTAATTAAGATTGCATTCATTTGTCTTTACTTGTATTAGTTTTAAATGGTATGAATTTAAACTTGTATTGTGTTAAACTGTATTTTATTGTATGAATTCGAGTTGCATTAGTTTAAATGGCAATGTCAAAAAATTAGTTACAATTAGTTAAAATTATTAGTTAAAATTAGTTAAAATTATTGTCAAAAAATTAGTTCCATTAGTTTAAATGGAACAGCCAAAAATTCCCGGGAGAAACAAGAAAATTTCAAAGGAAACCAAATTGCCAGGAGAAAAAAACCGAATTTCCAGGAGAAAAAAACTAATTTAGAGGAAAAAAATCCAAATTCCCCCATGAATGGCCCCTTGGATCCTCTGGTGTTTCGTCTCCATCCCTTGGCTTTATCGAAATCGGTCGAAATCCGCTTTTTCCGGGCGTTTCCAGGTGTTTTCCAGATGTTTTCCAGATGTTTTCCCTTCCCGAACACCCCGCTGACAGAGCCCGCCACGCCGCCGTAAAGCGCGGCGCCGCCGCGTCGCAAGCCCTCCCGCCACACCGCCGTAAAGCACAGCGGCGGCGCCATTCCCGGCATTCCCCGCGCCGCCCTCAGCCGCCGCCGCTCCGGTGAGTCCCGGGATTGGGAGGGGCGGGGGGATCGCAGCGGGACCGGGATGGGCCGGGAGAGCCCCGGGAGAGCCCCGGGAGAGCCCCGGGAGAGCCCCGGGAGGGGCCGGGATCGCCCTGAGCCGCCGTGCCGCCCGCAGGTCCCGGATCGCCCCGCGCCCGGCAGAGGAAATGGTGAGGGAATGGCTGCTCCCCCCCATCGGCGGGAATGGAACAGGCCGGGCCTGGGACATCCCCCCACCTCCCAGTGCTCCCAGTGCATCCCAGTGACCTCCCAGTGCATCCCAGTGACCTCCCAGTGCATCCCAGTGACATCCCAGTGCATCCCAGTGACCTCCCAGTGCATCCCAGTGACCTCCCAGTGCATCCCAGTGACCTCCCAGTGACCTCCCAGTGCATCCAAGTGCATCCCAGTGACATCCCAGTGCTCCCAGTAACTTCCCAGTCCCTCCTAGTGTATCCCAGCCCCCTCCCAGTACATCCCAGTCCACTCCCAGTAGCTCCCAGTGCCCACCAGTAACTGCCCAGTCCCTCCGTCACATCCCAGTAAACTCTGAGTCCTTCCCAGTATCCCCCAGTGCTGACCAGTAACTTCCCAGGACATCCCAGTTCCTTCCCAGTGCCCCCAATGCCCACAAACCAATTCCCAGTCCTTCCCAGTCACATCCCAGTAACCTCCCAGTCCTTCCCAGTCCATCCCAATGCTTCCCAGCCCCTCCCAGTCCATCCCAGTAACCTCCCAGTCCTTCCCAGTCCATCCCAATGCACACCAGTAACTGCCCAGTCCCTCCCAGTCACATCCCAGTAACCTACCAGTCCTTCCCAGTATCCTCCCAGTGACAACCAGTAACTGCTCAGTACCTTGCCAGTCCCTCCCAGTGCCCTCTGAGTCCATCCCAGTAACCTCCCAGTCCTTCCCAGTGTCCTCCAGTGCACACCAGTAACTTCCCAGTCCCTCCCAGTTTATCCCAATCCCCTCCCAGTCCCTCCCAGTTCCCACAAACCATTTCCCAGTACATCCCAATTGCCACCAGCCCCTCCCAGTGACCCCCAGTGGCTCCCAGTCCCTCCCAGTAACTTCCCAGTTCCTCCCAGTGCCCTCAAACCCCTTCCCAGTCCATCCCAGTTGCCACCAGTGCCTTCCCAGTAACCTCCCAGTATATCCCAGTGTCATCCCAGTCCCCTCCCAGTCCCTTCCAGTGCCCACAAACCATTTCCCAGTACATCCCAGTTGCCACCAGTCCCTCCCAGTGTCTCCAAGTAACATCCCAGTGCTCCCAGTATCCCCCAGCACCCTCCCAGTTCATCCCAGTTCCCTCCCAGTAGCTCCCAGTGGCTCCCAGTGCCCACCAGTAACTGCCCAGGAACTTCCCAGTCCATCCCAGTTTATCCCAATCCCATCCCAGTTCTCCCCCAGTGCCCACCAGTAATTTCCCAGTCCCTCCCAGTGCCAGCCAGTAACTGCCTAGTAATTTCCCAGTCCCTCCCAGTACATCCCAGTCCATTCCCAGTATCCTCCCAGTGCCAACCAGTAACTTCCCAGTACATCCCAGTTCCTTCCCAGTACCCCCAGTATCCACAAACCAATTCTCAGTCCCTCCCAGTCCATCCCAGTAACCTCCCAGTCCACCCCAGTGTCCTCCCAGTGCCAACCAGTAATCTCCCAGTCCTTCCCAGTTTGTCCCAGTTCCCTCCCAGTTTATCCCAATCCCCTCCCTGTCCCTCCCAGTTTATCCCAATCCCCTCCCATTGCTCCCAGTCCATCCCAGTTCCTCTCCCAGCACAGCCAGCTCAAGCTCCACCCCCCTGATGCTGCGTGGTGCTGACAGCGGGAGGAGAAACTGAGGCACTACCAGGAGGCCATGGGCACCTTACTGGGGGTACTGGGATATACTGGGAGGGACTGGGAATGGACTGGGATGGACTGGGAGGGACTGGGACAAACTGGGATGGACTGGGGCAAACTGGGAAGGACTGGGAGGGAGTTAATGAGGTTTAAAGGGAGGGAAAAGAAAAATGGGGATTTGGGGTTACTGGTTTATACTGGGAGGGAACTGGTTTGGTACTGGGAGGGACTGGGAGTTTCTGGTTTGAACTGGGAGGGTCACTGGGCCATACTGGGAGGTCAGTGGGAGTTCCTGGGATGGACTGGGAAGTCCCTGGGAGGCTTACTGGTTTATACTGGGAGGGAACTGGGATTTGCTGTGGCTATAGTGGTTCATACTGGTTTATACTGGTTTGAACTGGTCTACACTGGTTTTCTACTGGTTTAAACTGGGATTTCCCTGCACAGCAGGGGGTGCCACCCACCCAGGTGCTTTTCCTGATTTAAACTGGGATTTACTGGTTTATACTGGGTAGACCTGATGCCCTAAATTCCCCATATTCACAGTAACTTCCCAGTCCCTCCCAGTAACTTCCCAGTCCCTCCCAGTGCCCTCAAACCCCTTCCCAGTGCCCTCCCAATTGCGACCAGTGCCCTCCCAGTCACATCCCAGTGCTCCCAGTAACCTCCCAGTCTGCTCCCAGTGCCCACCAGTAACTGCCCAGTAACGTTCCAGTTCCCCTCCAGTCCATTCCAGTCCCTCCCAGTTCCTTCCCAGTCCCTCTCAATCTCCTCCCAGTACATCCCAGTTCATCCCAATGCCTCCCAGTGCCAACCAGTAACTGCCCAGTAACTTCCCAGTCACTCCTAGTTTATCCCAATCCACTCCCAGTCACATCCCAGTTCCCTCCCAGTCACATCCCAGTTCCCTCCCAGTACATCCCAGTCCACTCACAGTAGCTCCCAGTGCCGACCAGTAACTGCCCAGTAAGTTCCCAGTTCTTTCCTAGTCTCTCCCAGTTTATCCCAGTTTGTCCCAATCCCCTCCCAGTCCCTCACAATCTCTCCCAGTTTATCCCAGTCCTTCTCAGTGCCCATCAGTAACTGCCCAGTAACTTCCCAGTGCTCCCAGTTTATCCCAACCCCCTCCCAGTTTATCCCAGTTCCCTGCCAGTGCATCCAAGTTCCTCCCAGTCCCCACAAATCCCTTCCCAGTTCACCTCAGTGCTCCCAGTCCATTCCAGTAACTTCCCAGTGCCCTCAAACCCCTTCCCAGTCCATCCCAGTTGCCACCAGTGTCTTCCCAGTAACCTCCCAGTATATCCCAGTGTCATCCCAGTCCCCTCCCAGTCCCTTCCAGTGCCCACAAACCATTTCCCAGTACATCCCAGTTGCCACCAGTCCCTCCCAGTGTCTCCAAGTAACATCCCAGTGCTCCCAGTATCCCTCAGCGCCCTCCCAGTTCCTCCCAGTGCCCACCAGTAACTGCCCAGGAACTTCCCAGTCCATCCCAGTTTATCCCAATGCCATCCCAGTTCTCCCCCAGTGCCCACCAGTAACTTCCCAATCCCTCCCAGTGCCAGCCAGTAACTGCCTAGTAATTTCCCAGTCCTTCCCAGTACATCCCAGTCCATTCCCAGTATCCTCCCAGTGCCAACCACACAGTCTCTTCCAGTTTATCCCAGTCCTTCTCAGTGCCCACCAGTAACTGCCCAGTAACTTCCCAGTGCTCTTAGATTATCCCAACCCCCTCCCAGTTTATCCCAGTTCCCTCCCAGTGCATCCCAGTTCCTCCCAGTCCCCACAAATCCCTCCCCAGTTCACCCCAGTGCTCCCAGTCCATCCCATTTCCCTCCCAGTGGTTCCCAGTGAACCCCCAGTGCCCACCAGTAACTTCCCAGTCCATCCCAGTCCCTCCCAGTGCCCTCAAACCCCTTCCCAGTCCATCCCAGTTGCCACCAGTGCCTTCCCAGCAACCTCCCAGTATATCCCGGTGTCATCCCACTCCCTTCCAATGCCCACAAACCATTTCCCCCAGCACCCTCCCAGTTTGTCCCAGTTCCTCCCAGTGCCCACCAGTAACTGCCCAGGAACTTCCCAGTCCATCCCAGTTTATCCCAATCCCATCCCAGTTCTCCCCCAGTGCCCACCAGTAACTTCCCAGTCCCTCCCAGCGCCAGCCAGTAACTGCCTAGTAATTTCCCAGTCCCTCCCAGTACATCCCAGTCCATTCCCAGTATCGTCCCAATGCCAATGAATAACTTCCCAGTACATCCCAGTTCCTTCCCAGTATCCACAAACCAATTCCCAGTCCCTCCCAGTCCATCCCAGTAACCTCCCAGTTCACTCCCATTGCTCCCAGTGCACACCAGTAACTGCCCAGTAAGATCCCAGTTCCATCCCAGTCTCTCCCAGTCCATCCCAGTGTCCTCCCAGTCCCTCCCAGTGCTCCCAGTCCATCCCAGTTCCTCTCCCAGCACAGCCAGCTCAAGCTCCGCCCCCCTGATGCTGCGTCATGCTGACAGCGGGAGGAGAAACTGAGGCACTACTGGGAGGCCATGGGCACCTTACTGGGGGTACTGGGATATACTGGGACATACTGGGATGGACTGGGACAAACTGGGAGGGACTGGGAGGGAGTTAATGGGGTTTAAAGGGAGGGAAAAGGGGAGAAATGGGATTTTGGGGTTACTGGTTTATACTGGGAGGGAACTGGTTTGGTACTGGGAGGGACTGGGAGTTACTGGATTGAACTGGAAGGGTCACTGGGCCATACTGGGAGGTCAATGGGAGTTACTGGGATGGACTGGGAAGTCCCTGGGAGGCTTACTGGTTTATACTGGGAGGGAACTGGGATTTGCTGTGGCTATAGTGGTTCATACTGGTTTATACTGGTTTGAACTGGTCTATACTGGTTTCTACTGGTTTAAAACTGGGAGTTACTGATTTGAACTGGGAGGGTCACTGGGCCATACTGGGAGTTACTGGGATGGACTGGGAAGTCTGTGGGAGGCTTACTGGTTTATACTGGGAGGGAACTGGGATTTGCTGTGGCTATAGTGGTTCATACTGGTTTATACTGGTTTGAATTGGTCTATACTGATTTCTACTGGTTTAAACTGGGATTTCCCTGCACAGCAGGGGGTGTCTCCCACCCAGGTGCTTTTCCTGATTTAAACTGGGATTTACTGGTTTATACTGGTTTATACTGGGTAGACCTGATGCCCTAAACTCCCCATTCACTTTAACAGGCAGACCTGGTGTTGTGATCCAAATATTAAGGTTCTTTGGAAATAGCTCTGCCTGAATTAAGGTGCAAATGAGACCATATGCCAGTCAATAGTATGAGTTTTATTTGATAGTAAATATGAGAGAGAGGGGGAGGAAAAGAGAGAAAAGGAGAAGCAGGAAAAGAGGTGGTATTCCTTTCCCTCAGCCTGAGATGACTGAACAATAGGTTTCCCTTTATCTAATCTCAGCAGTTTGACTTTCAGTCCAAAGTCCCAGTCAGGTATCTTCAGGGAGGCTTCTTTGATTGTAGCTTCTTTATACAGTTTTTGTTATAATGATCAAAACTTTATATCAATGTTAGAGGCATGAACTATTTCAGTCTCTGACAGCCACCCTGTGACTCAAACATTGTAATAAATGTTTCTTTCCTAGCAATCTTCTTCAGCATATGGGTTGTCTACGGAGGTGATGAAAAAAAGATAATAGGAGAAGAGATAGAAACAGTAGAAGCAATAACATGGGTAATCATACCAATATGTGCAATAGTTCAAAGCATAAATTCACTTGTAATCATCAATTTAATTTTCATTAGTCAGTACCCCCACCCCGTGAGCCCAGGAATTAGTGTTCCTAAATGGGTGGTGGGTGTGAGGGATATCTCTATATTGTATCTCTTAGATGTTGCTTCAATATGTTTGGAAATTGGTTATAGAATTATACAGCTGGTTTTTATCTTTAAATTCCACAGAGGAGTATCCTCAGCAGATGCACGTGTTAACATGTGTCAATTAGCAGAGTTTCAAGAGGATTCCCAGCTCTTGTATTGTAATTGATTAACTTTGCATCCTGGTATAAATGTGGATGGATCTATTAGGGATGTATGTTTTCCTCTCAACCACATTCACATATAGTTGGTAGAGTTTTATAGGTAATATTCCTATTCTGCTGGATAATCCTATACATCATGAAAATTACTTTTTATGATACAAAATGAACATACAAAACATTTTCATACAAAATGTTCTTAAGCAAGCTTATCCTTACATTAGGGCTATGCTCTGTTTTCCTAGAGACAGATTATAACACTGTTGTGATTTAATCTTGACACAAATCTTGACAAAACTGTGGCTTTACAATCACTGTAATTTAAAAAAATGCAAATAATTATTTTTCAAATTTTGTTGTATTATCCCAACTAGTTTTTTCTTTTGAATTTTTGAGGCAAAGTTAAAATACTTTCTTAGGATATGTGGAAGGAGGTTTAACAGCCATTGGTTTGAGAGCTGGTAGAAGGTTTTTCTGTATTTTATTCATGTCATTTCCATATAACATTTGTTTGTGTTTTGTTAAGATTCTTTAATTCACTACTTAGTAAATTCAAAAAATTTAGCCAAATTATAATAATTTTAAATCCTTCCAAGGCAGAACTGGGAAGGTTAGTAGAAATTTGTATAAGTTCTCATACCAACTCTCAGGCTTAACTTGGTTGAGACAAATTATACAACCAAAACCACATTTGTCACACTATTTTTCAGTAAGAAGACAAAACAAGTTATACAAAAACCAAACTTAATAATATGTAGAATGTTTTAACTAATATTTGATCTTCCAGCAAGTCACTTGCAATGAAAACACAAATAAGTTACAAACACTGACAAACTGACAATGCAAGCAATTATGGTGACACTTGAAATTTTCACTGGCTTTCACGCAGCTTCATTTCATGTGTTGGTAGGTTCCTATAAAAGAAAAGTGAAAATTTGGCCCACTAGGCCAATTATTAAAAGGGAATAAAAACTTCTTGTTGCTAACACAAAGGGACAGAGTTTACTTGTAGAAATGGTTATCATGTTTAGCATGATTTTGCTGTTTGCAGTTACTCTGCTCCCAAACTCGTTTTCCTTATCTTCAATGCAAGGGTGTTTGCATTCCTAGAGGAGAAGAGAAAAGAAACAAGCTTCCCTGGCAGTATATGCCTGAGTGGAACAAGTTGTTAATTGCATTAACTTTTTCAGGTGGAGTTTTCATTCTGTGAAGTGCCTGTTGCAGGACTTTTGTTGTTTCCCACAGGTTTTCAGTGGGGATACCTCCGACTGACTGTTCAGTGGAGGGAGTGAGACTGCTTTGAAAAGGTTTTGCAAGAGTTGCAGTCTGTGAATAAGGCATTTGAGTTGCTCTCTTTTATTGTTTTTTCAGGGTTTTAGTAGGCTTCTGCTTTTCTCCCTGGAGCAGTTCACCTTATCAGTTAGCTCCTTTAGTTCTAGTGATTTTCCTTTTGGACATGATTGAATTCAGTGACAAGCAATGCCACTACCTAAAGCTTTTTAAAGAACTAATCACGTTTTCAGTAACCGATTGCTTCCTATTAAATTTTATTTTTCTCTGCACCGAGTCCAATGCAGGGTAGAGAGGCGACTAACAAATTAACTAAGGAAAGACAACACAATATTATCTTTACACTGGCCACCCAGGATAGGACTTTTCCCCTAAACTTTTCCTACAGCCTCCCAGCAGAGGAAGCCTCATGACAAATAGCTAAGCTTGTACAGGGACAACACTATCCTCACAAGGCAGCAGCTTTATAATTGGCCTCAGGGTTGGAACCAATTCTAGTTCTCCACAAAAAACCACAGACTGGGGGGGAGGGTGGTGGGGGGTGTTCCCTAACAGCAGGAGTTGCAGAATTGACTTCAGGAGTGAAACCTGTCAATCCTGGCTTTTTACAACAAAACACACACAAAACACAAAACAGGGGCATGGGTCCCCTCCAAACAGGAGTTTTTAGGCTCTGCACAACACCACGAACAGGAGCTTTACAGCTCCACACAAAACACCAAGGAGGACTAAGGAAAGGCCTCTACTACAAACTGCAGACAGGAGGGCCTCCCCACAGGAGACAAGCAGCAGAATTGGCTACAGGACTGAAACCTGCCAATTCTGGACTCGCACAACAAAAGACACTAAAGGGAACTAGAACCCCCATATCAGTTTACTACAACCTCAGACCCCCAGAGATGACACTTCAAATTCCACAACCCCCTCAGAGAAAACTGCAGGCAAATTTCTAAGTATCCAAGGAAACTAGAATATGCACAACCCCTCAAAGACAGTTGGTCTAAGTGATAAGAATTGCAATGGACAGAGTCCTAACAACTCTCACAGCCCTTTAAAAAAATAGTGTTTATATATAGTTAGATACAGTATAAAAGGAAGCACATGAAATCATTTAATGAGAGAAGACAATAGTATTGTGAAAGGCACTTCGGGTCAGAGAATGTTACACTGCTTGACTGGGGAGCATCCCACTGCTTTCTGCCAATTTTGGGGGTTATAAATGGCTTTTGGAGGTTTCCTGCTAACTTCAGGAAGCTGAGGTGACACCTCCCCTTCATTTTGTGAAGGTGAGGAGTTGCTGTTTTGGGGAGGATCCTGCTGCTTTCTGCTAATTTGGGGCAGGGGGGATATAAATGCCTTGTGGACCCCTTGCCTCATTTTGGGGAGGTTGGGGTGACCCCATGGCACCACCGGTTCCTGAGTGGGGATTGTAACCCCAGTTTAGGTGGTTACAAGCAGCCTGGGGTGTCCCACATCTGATGGACAGAGTGTCCCAACTTCCCCCAGCCCAAGCAGCCTTTGGCCACTCAGAGCTTTTCTCACCCATGACTCCCCAGGTGCCAGGGAGACCCTCAGTGCCTGGAGCTCACCTCTGTCTAATCTCTGAAATTCTGTTCTTGGTGTGGGAATGACTGAAATTGCAAAATCAGTAACAGTAAATTGTTCAATTTATTTAAAAACAATCCCATAAACAGGAAAAGGCCACCTCCTGGAACAGTTAAACAGGGAAATTCATCTGGAAGTTATTGGGAATCGATTTCTCTGAATTGCCCAGACAAATTTGGAATCAGTGTCTTTTGGTATTGGTGGACAAATTTTCTGAATGGCCAGAGGTCTTTCCCTGTCTCACCAATAAATCCAGGGAAGTGGTAAAAATTATGCTTAATCAATCATACCAAGATTTGGGGGCAACTTGGTTTGTCTTCAGGGAGAAGCCTTCATTTTATAGCAGATGTGGTGCAACAGCTGAGCAAAACCCTGGGTATAAAAAAGGACTGACACAGCCCTTGGTGACCACAGGTGAGTGGGAAAGTGGAAAGGATAAATCAGAATTTGAAACAACAAATTAGTAAAATGTGCCAAGAAACCTCTTTAAAACAGCCACAGACCCTTCCTCTGGCTCTTTTGTGAGTCAGAATTCAGCCAGGGACAAAAACAGTGAATTGCTGTAGGGTTGGCTGTACCAAACACCATGAGTTCCTGGAGAAATCCATCCAAAGGGAGAAAAAGATTTAAATCTATACCTGGTTTCTTTAGGAAAGGTGGTTTATAACCCTGTTGGGACCAGTTGCTGTGGATGTCCCTGTTGATCCATTCCAGTCTGGGGATTTTGTGTATGTAAAGAGTTGGAGCTCTGAACCCTTGAAGGAAGAGTGCAAAGGAGCTTTCCAAGTTCTCCTGGTAACCTACACTGCCCTCAGGGTGGAAGGAATTGAACCCTGGGTTCATCACACACAGGTAAAACCAGCAACCACATATTAAATACAGCAGAGAGAAAACTGACTGATACCCTGGATCCTGCAGGTTATATATATATATATATACTACTGTTTTAGGTATCAAATATGATTTTCTAAGGGGATACTGTTTATTGGATCTAGATGAAGATGATGACTAATTGCATATTTATAATAACAATAGAAACTATGTTGTTAACCTCTGGGGAGGGGAATGTGATCTTAAAGTTAGTGCAAGATTTTTGCAGATTACAGAATGTAACCCCTATAACAGCTTGTTTGCCAACACATTTTCTCTGCAGAAAATCCAATTCTGTGGGGAGCTTTAGTCAGTGCTTTGACAAAAATCTGGGAACACGTGTGGGAAGGAAATAGCACCCAGGGCAAATGGAAAGGGATGGAAGGAGAATATTCCTTACAAAGGAATTCTTACAGATCAGAACGATACTGTTGAGAATTGTAATATCTCAAAACTGGATCTGGAAATCACCTCAGGAAATACCTATTGGCTGACAGATTACACCCCTTGGGGATGTCAAATTCCAGAAGTATGGAACAGCCCTCAGACAGGACAGTGGGAATATATCCAGCCAGTTCAGTGGTGTCTGGACTGGGAAGGGAGCCCAGGCCTCCCAGAGGACCCCTTACAGGTGGGTATAAAATACCCTGATTTAATAAGGCCAAGGCCAAAGGATCCCAGGGCAAAGGAAAAGTGGAATTGCATTTGGATAGACACTTGAACTGTTTGGAATCCTGAGGTACAGTGGCTCACGGCTGTGGCCCAGGCTCTGAGGGTGGGATGTGTCTGTAGAAATTATTCTGCCTTTCTTAATGACACCTGTTAGGTCTCACCTAACAAACAGTTCAGCTTGGCGAGACACAGACTGTCAGCAGGACATGGTAAAATCATTAGTTCACTCAGGATGGGTGGGAAGTGATGGAATTTGGGGCACACATTTGCCCTTGGGGGAATCAAGAGCACAATGGACACTTGGGGTATTCAGGTTATGTCCCTTGTGGAAGGAGTCACCCCTGGGAACCCAGCTGTGGGGAAAGGTTAAAGGGGATGAAACTTGGAAACATCCCAGCATGGGAACTGCAGTGGGATGGATTTTAGAATCCATCTTTACTCCTCAAAGATCTGCCTTTAGGAACAGACCAAACACACACCATTGGACTGCAAATGGGAACTTTAGTGAATGCAACTCAGTTGGGGTTTACTGAAATAAATGAACAATTGCAAGCCACAACTAAAATGACCTTACAGAACAAACTGGCATTAGATCTTTTGCTGTTACATGGAGTATGTGGATATTTGAATTGAAACAACAACACTTGTTGTGTGCACATTCCAAATATGATGCTGAATTGGATGATCAGGTAGAGGGGATGAAATTGGTTGCTGCATCCAGCAGGGAATTAAGGGGAGGATTAGAAAGTAACTGGTTAAATAAAATATTTAAAGGACTTGGATTTTCTCTGACTGCTTGGTTGGCCTTACTTTTGTAAAGTATAATTGGGATCACAGTAATAATTGTGATTATGATACTTGCTTTAAGCTGTGTGAAGAACACAACTGTGAATGCAACTGAGGAACTCACGGGATGTGAGTAAAAGAGCAGAGTGAGGCTTATGAAGGCTTGAAGGGAAGAGGAGCTTCCCAAGCCTCAAAGAGGGGGAAAGTTGCCAGATGAAGGATCATTTGCACCTGCTGGGTTCATACAATGTTTATTCTCCAGAACCCCCTGGCCCCTGGAACCACACAGTGCTTATTCTGTAGGAAGCAATCAGCCCAGGTGTGCCAACTTCTACCAGCTCACCAGGCAGTCAGGTATGGCTTTGGGGTCACCAACCACCAGGGACCACCAAAGAGAGCCCCAGGACAGAAGAACAGATGTGCAAAGGGTGGGGGAAATGTGGTAATGATTTGGGGGAAAGATTATCATATGTAAGTTTATTCTGGGACAGTCATTGAATATGTATGTAAAGTACAGGCTATAAACAGGAACTTTCCTGTGCTCAGCATGCACGGCTTTGGGAGGAGCTCTTCCCTGTGCATCTGGCAGAATGAAAAATGCTGCTTAATGCTGCATTGGGGTTAAGGAGGTTTTTATTTTACTGAATTTTTGGTGACACCTGTGTGGCTGTGTCATAGAACCACAGAGCAGCTGTGATGTCAGAAAGGTGCTGTGTGACATCACAGAATGGGTTGTGTGAGGACATCGAGCAGCTACAACATCATAGAGTGAATGTGTGACATCACAGAGCAGGCTGTGACACAGAGGAGGCTGTGTGACATCACAGAGAGGTGTGACATCACAGGATGGTGATGGGACATGGTAGAGTGGGCTGTGAGATCACAGAGCTGCCTGTGGGACAGAGTAGGCTGTGACACTGCAGGGTGGTGCTGTGACATCACAGATGGGGCTATGACATCACAGAATGGGTAGTGACAACAGAGTGGGTTGTGACATCAATGGTGGATGTGTGACATCACAGGGTGGCTGTTACATCACAGGGCAGGTGTATGAAATTACAGGGAGGTGTGACATCATAGAGTTGCCTGTGACATCACAGGGTGGCTCTGATGCAACAGGGGACTGGGTGAGGTCACTGGGAGGTTACTCCACCCTGCCCACCCTCACAGTTCCCCCAGAGAAGTCCAACACTGCTGATCTGACCCCAAGCACTGTCCCACCTGCAGGATCTGCTTCCCATCAGCCTCTTCCTCCTGCAGCCCCAAGCCCAGGTTGGTGCTAAACAAAGGGCACTGGCTCAGGGTCATCCCCCGCCGGGGGCTGTGCACCCCCTCTGCCCCCTCCCCAAATTCCCTCCTGGGAGCAGCAGGAGCTGGGTCAGGAGCCCTGTGGGGAGGGAAAAGGGGGTGACACTGGGATGGTGGGGACACGCATGCTCTCAGGGACACACATGACCCCTGGGGACACCCTTCACCTTCTCCCGCAGAGCCAGGAGGATGAGCTCCAACATGGAGCCCCCAAACCACAGCAGCACCTTGGGGGGTGGGGTATGGTGGCAGCTTTGGGGGTCTGGGTTTGTCATGACCACTCAAAAACCCTCTCCCAGCCCCACAGCCACTCCCAGGCTCCTCAAACCACCCAACAGCTCCTCCTAGGATGCTCCCAAACCACTCCCTGCAATATAAATGGGCCCAAGAGCCACCAAATCCCTTTCTCGTCTCCCCCTACACCCACCCAAATTCTCTCCAAGCCACACAGCTCAGCCAGGACCCCAAACCTCTCTCACAGAGCATGCCAAACTCCCTCTCAGCACCACAAATGGATGGAAACAGCCTGGCCTGGGCTCAGAGGTCTGAACCCTGTGGACAAGAACTCATGGGGCAGCAGATTCCAGCAGCTGCTGCTCGAGAGATTGGACCCTTGGCAAAGAAGTTTGCAGAGGACTGTCTCCAGTGGGAGGGACCCATGACCAAAAAAACCCATACCCTGCCTGCCACAACCCGCTGTGCTATTAGTGGGAAAGAGGGAGGGGGGTGAGCAGAGAAACAGTGTCTTAAGAGCTTATTTTTAGTTCTCATTTGCCTCCTCTGACTCTGTTCAGGGTTAGGTTACCAATAAATCACTTTGCAACTTTAAGTTCTCAGCCTGTTTTACCCTTCAGTGCATCCTGCCTGGTTCATTATCTCGACTCATGAGCCCTGTGTGTTTGTGTGTTAGGGTTTTTTTTTCCCTCCCCTCTGCACAGCTGCAGCAGGGGATAGAAGAGAAAGCAGATTTTGTAGGTGCCTGGCATTTGGCCAGGGTCAAACCACAACACTGGGTCACTGGCAGTGTGGGTCACCAGGGCTCTTCCCAATGAGGGTCCTCCGATGGGGGATGAATACAGAGCAGTGCATGAAGCTCTTCCCCCACTCGGGGCACTCGCAGGGCTTCCCTTACTGGTGCCTCTGTTGGTGTTTGGTCAAGTGAGAGCTCCTGGAGAAGCTCTTCCCACACTCGGGACACTTGTAAGGCCTCTCCCCACTGTGGATGTGCCGGTGCCTGATGAGGTTGGAGTTGTGCTTGAAGCCTTTCCTGCAGTCAGGGCAGCGGAAAGGCCTCTCCTGTGTGTGAATCCGCTCATGGAGGAGGAGATTGGAGCTGGTGTGAAACCTCTTCCCACACTTGGAACACTCATAGAGCTTCTCCCCGGTGTGGATCCTCTTGTGACAGATCAGGTGGGAGCTCCGGCTGAAGCTCTTCCCACATTCCCCACACTCATAGGGTCTCTCCCCTGTGTGGATCCGATGGTGGTCCATAAGGTGGGAGATCTTTCTGAAGCTCTTCCCACATTCCCCACACTCGTAGGGCTTCTTGGTCTCATGAAGCTTCCCAGGAATCTCTAGCTCCAAACTCCGGCTGAAGCTCTTGCCAACTTCCTGGCACAGGGTGGGTCTTTGCTCTTCAGAGCACCCTGGGCTGGGTTTGCAGCCCCTCCTTGTGCAGCATCTCTGGGGCTTTTCCTCCCAGTTGGATTCCAGAGTCATGGAGCTGCTCAAAATGGCCTCTTCCATGAGATCCTGCCGTAAGGACTTGTCCTCCCTGGTCTCTCTCCTCAGCTCGTTGTCTGGGGGAGGAAGGACAAGGAGAGGATTTGGGATTTGCCTCCATGCCAGAGGAAAGGGGAAGGAGATCCCCCCAGTCCATCCCTACCAGGACAGAGTCAGCAGCAGGGTTGTCCTGCAGCCAGGGGTGATGCTGGGCTGGGAGATGGAGGAGAAGAGAGCAGGAAAGGGGCAGTGACTTCCTCCTCACCTGCCTGGCTGTCCTGGGGCATCTTCCTCTTCCTCACAGCTTCCACCTCCTCCATCTGGCCAAGTTTTGGGAATTGGAAATCCTCGTTTGGGTGAAAAGAAGGTGTGAGTCCCTTGGGTTGGGGGTTCCTCCTGCCCAAGTCTATCTCTAGAAGTCACCAGGGGTTTTGTGTCTATAAATTCCTCCTAAAATAAGAATGAGTTCAGAAAAAGCCTCCCAGGAGTTCCCCCTTTCCAGTCTCCTCTCTTTGGGGTTCTGGGGCTTCCCATTCTCAAAGCTGCTGGGGCTCCCATGGGTCCTGGGGATCCCCCTTCTTCTGGGTCCTGATTAGGGATGCTGTGGGGTATCAGTGCTCCCAGGGGTCCCTTCTTCCCTGATTGTGCTTTGGCTCCCAGTACTCCTAGGGTCCGCCTTTTCAGGCTCCCCCCACTCCAGGCACTCGGGGCTTCCCCCTCTTCCCATCACCCCTTTCAGTGTCACAGTGTCCCAGCCCTGCCTCATCTCCAGCCTCCCCCACCCCTCCAGGCTGCCAGGGGTCCCCCAGCTCCGGTATTGCCCCTCTCTGCTCTCTCCACTTGTGGAGTACAACGTTCCACCCCACTGGGCTCTCTCAGGGATCCCCAAAACTGATGTCCTGTCCTGCTGATACCAGGCAGTTCCCACATGGACCCCCAATATTCCACCAAAGGTGCATTTATGGCTCAGCTTTGGAGTCCTGCAAGATCCAAACATACCCTCTGGCCCAAAAAAATCCCCCCAGGGGCATGCAAAGATATCTGGGGCTCACTTCCAGAATTTGCAAGTTCCAAACACCCCTCAAAACCTAACACCCTCCCAGAGACCCCCTGATAGCTTTGGGGTGAGCTCCCCCTCCCTGGTGACCTGTGGAATGCAGGGGGGGCAATGATCCCTGAGCCAGGGGTGCTGCAGACACAGTGGGTGGTGAAACCTCATGGTTCTCCTGCTCCTCCTTTTCCTGCTCCTCCTCCTCCTCTCTCCCTCCTCTTCCTCCCACTCCTCCTCTGCTCCCACCCCAGAACCCCATTCCCCACCCTCCTCTGCCCCACGGCTGCTGCAGCACTGGCTGCTGGGTGGGGGGAACCCCCCAATCAGCCCCAGGGATGGGCAGGGGGCTTGGGGACCCCCAGTGCAGATCCACCTCCCCCACAGCCCCAGGGAATTGCTCCAGGGATCCAGTGTTGGGGGACAGGGCTGGACCCACATGGAACTGCCCTGCTTCCGTGCGAACCCCACCTTTCCCTCCCCTCTCCTCCCCTTTCCCATCCTTCTCCCAATCCACAGACCCCTCCCAACTCCATTTGGGGTGTCCCATCCCCCTCCCGCTCTCTTTGGGGGTCCCAGCCCCCACTTTTCCCTTGCTCTTCTGCCCTTGCACCATCATTCCCTCAATCCCAACCCCCCTCCCCTATGACTGGTTTTGGGGGTTCCAGGCCCCTCCTGCCCACTCTGGGGATCCCAAGCCCCATTTTGCTCCATTTGGGCTCCCAGCCCCCCTTCTCACCGTTCCCCACACCTCCCCCCTCCCCAAATTCTGCTCCCGGGTGCGCTGGGGGCGACGGGGGGCACAGGTGGGGTCCAGAGGTGCCGGAGCCACGTGTCACCCACTGCCAGTGCCACCCTCGAAGGATCAGGGGTACCCCAAAACTCCCTCACAGGTGCCGGATACGCCACAGGCCCTTAAGGACTGGGGTCCTCCTGGCTTCATCACCCCCAACCTTCAGCTGCCTCATCCCAGGCCCCATCCCCCTCCCCCAGCCTTCATCCCACACTCCAATCCACATCCCACGATTCCCAGGCCCCATCCCATCCCATCCCATCCCATCCCATCCCATCCCATCCCATCCCTCCCAGCAGACGCCACCGGGATCCCCTAAAAATCCCACGTGCTGGGGACTCCCCCATATCCCCCCAAGGGGCATTTGCAACTCTCCTTTAGACTCCTGCAAGATTCAAAAATCCGCCCTCCCCCCCAAGAAAAACCCTACCAGGCAGTCAATGAAGATATTTGGGGTTAGGTGCTGCAGTCCTACAAGGTCCAAAAATCCCCCCTCCCAAAAACAACCCCAGGCATCGCCCAAGATATTTGGGCCGAGCTCCCCCTGCCCGCTCACCTGTGGGATGTCCCGGGGGGGCGATGCTCCCGGGCCGAGGGTTGCAGACACAAAGAACAATAACTCCTGCTCTGTACCTTTGGGTGCTCAGTGTGTCTGCTGGGAGCCTCCTCAAGGGCCTTCAGCCACTGCTCAGCCCAAGGACAGCAGCAGCAGCACCTTTGCAGGGCCCAGCAGGGCTCTTGCCAGCTGCCCTTGCCCACCTGCACACAGAGCCTCCCCCAGGCAGGGCCCTGCAGACAGGCAGGTTTCTGTAGGGCCGGGCGAGTGCACAGAGGGTGGGATGGGCTCTGTGAGCGCTGACAGGGACAAGGCTCCTCTCAGGAGGAACATGTGCAGCACAGGGAGATGATGAGGGAAGGAGAGGGAGCTGAACAGAGCAGTGCTGTGGGCAGGAGGGCTCTGTTGCTGTGTGGGAGGTGCCGTGCACAGCTGGGGACAGGGAACACTGTCCTGAGTGCCAGGCTGTCCCTGCCCTGCCCTCTCAGGCACAGCACCACAACATCTTCTCTTGTTTCTGCATTCCTCTGATACTGTCACTGTTATCTGGTGCTCTCAGGGAGGCTCTGGGCTTTGCAGCAGCTGAGGCAGGCACTGCCCTTGAGATTCCTCCCAGGCAGCTGTGTCCATGGGAATGGGATGTCCAAGCTTCCCTGTGACCTGTGGGGCTGTGGGCAAAGCAGTCCATGGGAAAGGGTAAGCAGCTGAGCCTCCCTCCCTGAGATGCCATCATGAGCACACCTGGGGATCTTCTTGCTGTGTCCTTCCAAGCTCTGAGCTTCCCTCCTGGGTAAAAATCTGTGCCAGAGCCTCTCAGAATTCCCTGAATGCCCCATGGGGAAGTGCAGAGATGCCACAAGTGAGGAAATGCTGTTGGGTTTGCCAAGGGAACAGTGAGTGTCCTTGGCAGAAGGAGGGGCTGAGACCTTGGTGAGACACCTTTGGAGAGGGTGAGACATTCAGTGATCCCTCTGCTCTCAGCAGGGTCTGGTTTCTTCCCAGGGTGACAGGGGAGTGTGATTGTGCTCTGATTGCAGCCAAAGGTGCAAACCCAGGGCAGTTGGGAACAAGCCCATCCAGCCCCTCACCTTGCCCTGAGCCACAGGGAATCCCTTTGCCTCTCAAATCTCTCAGTGGCAAACTCAGAGTACAGCAAAAATGCTGGGGATTTCTGACCTCAAAGAACCAGGAATGATATGTGGGTAGGAAAACATTCCTTAAAACTCCCTCCTGCTATCCTGTGGAACTGTGAGTGAAAATGCTGCCAAGCCTTTCTGCATTAGGAGGGATTCCCCTGACAAATCCTGAATATTCAGCCTTGTCCCTCTGCCCCATGGCCACAATCCCAGGGCAGCAGGGCAGGGATGGCTCCTCGAGAGCCCCACGCACAGGCCTGGCTACTCATGGCACACTCAGACAGCACAAGTGGAGCTCAGGCAGGGACCTGGATGAAGGTTTTCCCAGAGAAGGAACAAGGGTGGATGAGTCCCAGCAGGATAGTCTGCAGGGAATGGCAGAGGTTTGGCTCAAAGCAGCCTCTCCTGACTTGTCACTGTCCTTTTCTCCATCAACAGGTCCCCATGGCCAGACACAGCAAATGTCCAACAGCAGCTCCATCAGCCACTTCCTCCTCCTGGCATTCACAGACACTCGGCAGCTGCAGCTCCTGCACTTCTGCCTCTTGCTGGGCATCTCCCTGGCTGCCCTCCTGGCCAACAGCCTCATCATCAGCGCCGTAGCCTGTGGCCACCACCTGCACACCCCATGTTCTTCTCCCTGCTCAACCTGGCCCTCACTGACCTGGGCTCCATCTGCTCCACTGTCCCCAAAGCCATGCACAATTCCCTCTGGGACACCAGGGACATCTCCTATGCAGGATGTGCTGCCCAACTATTTTTGGTTTTTTTCTTCATTTCAGCAGAGTATTATCTCCTCACCGTCATGTGTTATGAGTACTCTGTGTCCATCTGCAAACCTCTCCAGTGTGGGACCCTCCTGGGCAGCAGAGCTTGTGCCCACATGGCAGCAGCTGCCTGGGCCAGTGGCTTTCTCACTGCTCTGCTGCACACAGCCAATACATTTTCCCTGCCCCTGTGTCAGGGCAATGCCCTGGGCCAGTTCTTCTGTGAAGTGCCCCAGATCCTCAAGCTCTCCTGTTCACCCTCCAGCCTCAGGGAACTTTGGCTCATGGTCATTAGTGCTTGGATAACTTCTGGCTGTTTTGTGTTCATTGTTTTCTCCTATGTGCAGATGTTCAGGGCTGTGCTGAGGATCCCCTCTGAGCAGGGACAGCACAAAGCCTTTTCCACATGCCTCCCTCACCTGGCCCTGGTTATCAGCACTGCCATGTTTGCCTACCTGAAGTCCCCCTCCATCTAGTCCTCATCCCTGGATCTGGTGGTATCAGTTCTGTACTCAGTGGTGCCTCCAGCACTGAACCCCCTCATCTACACCCTGAGGGACCAGGAGCTCAAGAAAGCTCTCAGAGGACTGATTTCTGGATGCTTTTCAGCTATCCCAGTTCCCGGCAATGGCCAGCCCTGCCCGGCCTCTCTGCTGGCCCTGAGCCCGGCAGAGCCTGGGGCAGGGCTGGCTGGGAAGGCCCACAGGTTCCACAGGGCTGTGCAGGAGCTTGGAGAGGTTGCCCAGCAGGGAGGCCATGGGGGCACAGAGCCCCAGGGGCTGCTGTGGGCACCACGGCACAGGGGCTGTTCCCACCCGGAATGCTCCTGGCCTGGGCTGGGCTGCACAGGGGGCTGTGGCACCATGGCTGGGGCAGTGGGGCACAAAGGGGCCACGGAGCTGCTGCTGGGGGTGACAGCAAGGCCAGGAGCAGAAAAGGAATTTTATATCTATTCAGACTGTATTAGGAGATACTTGCATCCAATATCAACTGGAAATTGCACATATTATTGTGTTAACAGGAAAAAAAACCCTTAACATTACATTAAAAGTCTTTTCCCACTGTTTTTTAAAATACAATATATTTACATTTATTACACTTGTGAAATATGCCTAATTAATCACAGAAGGTTTGAAAACTTTGATTATTCCCAGAGGCTTGACTTGTTAAGCTATTTTGAATGTTAATGAGGCCTCAAGCACTAAATTCCTCAAGATCTGAAGGCTGAACAAGCCTCTGGAGACGTTAAATTCAGCTGCAACCTCCAAGTTGCTGAGGATGTCAGCAGCCCCCACTGAGGCCATCCCTGCCAAGAGACTGTGGGGGGAATGAGCAGACAAGGAGAGCATCCCTGGGGCTGGGGAAGCAGAATGCAGAGGCACCACCAGGTCCAGGTGGGAAATGAACTGTGGAATGTGACTGTGAAAGCCCTGCCTGGGCTGTGCCAAGCAGGACAGCCAAGCCCTGACTCCCATGCCCTGGGAATGGGGCTCTGTGGCCTCACAGGATGCTTGTGGCTCTCCTGGGAGCAGTGGGATGTGGCCTGTGGAATGGTGAGTGCAGGTGTAAGGCCCCAAACAACTCTCTCAGTGAGACCGTTGAAAGGAATTACAGTTGTTTGTGGACTCTGAGTACAAGGCAATATTCCTATGGGAACAATCCCTGGATAGAAGGAAATGTGTTGGTGCAATCCCAGTTCTGGCCATGGGTGCCTGGAGGAGAAGGACAGTTCATTTCCACAGGAAGGAAGGCAGAGAGCCCCAGTGTTTCAGTGGCAGATGAGAAGCGACTCTCACCATGTCAAGGTCAGCTGGAGCAGTCAGGTGGCCCCTGGGACGCCAAACCAGCCAGACCTGTGCCATGTTCCCTTGGTTCTATGGGGCCCTGTAGTGTCACCTTGGCCCCTTGGTTCCATGGGGGTTCGCGGTGTCACAATGGTCTTCTTTGGTTCCACAGTGTCACAATAAATCATTGATTCCATGAGGTCACTCTGTGTCAACATGGAGCTTTGGTTCCATGCAGCCCTGCAGTGTCACAATGGCCCCTTGGTTCCATGAGGCTGTGAAGTGTCTCAATATTCTCTCCATGGTTCCATGAGGCCTTGCAATGTCACAATGGACCTTCAGCTCCACAGGGTCTCACAGTGTCACAATGGTCTCCTGTGGTTCCACAGTGTCACAATGGACTCATGGTTCTATAAGGCACTGCAGTGTCCCAGTGGCCTCTTGGTTTGATGAGGTCCTGTAGGGTCACAATGGCCCCTTTGCTTCCATGAGGCCCAGCAGTGTCAAATTGCCCCTTGGTTCCACAAGCTCTGCAGTGTCACAATGGTCCCTTGGTTCCACGGAGCCACACACAGTCTCTATGGTCCCCTTGGTTCCATGAGGCCCTGCAATGTCACAGTGGTCTCCATCATTCCATGAGGCTCAGCAGTGTCACAATGGTTCCTTGGTCCCACAAGGCCCCACAGTGTCACAATGGTCTCCTTAGTTCCATGGGGCCCTGGGGTGGTGCATTCCTCCCTCCCCTTCTCAGGCTGCCCTGGATCTGAGAAATGCTCGTTAGGCCTCAGCCTTGGCCAACAGCCCCTGGGCTCAGCTCCTCTGCAGCTGATCACAAACACTGTCTGCTCCCAGGCACTGCTGCTGTTCAACCAGCTCCTGCTTTCTTTAGGAGCAGCCTTGGGAACTGATTTTCTCCCCTCAGTGGCACAACATCCCTGTTCTCACAGTGTCAGAGAAAGCTGTTGATGCGAAGTGCAGCCAGGATGGAACATTGCTGTGACTAAAGCCCATCTCTTGGGGCCCTATCAACAGGGCTCCAAAAGGAGCCCCTTGGAGCTCTCCTGGAGCAGTGAGTTCCCTCTGAGTGGGGCATCTCCGAGCTGGGAACTCTCCCGTTTGCTGCACTCGGGGCATCCCCGAACAACGAGGGACCCTGGGCCGATCCCCCCACTCCTCCAGGCTCAACCCTTCGCCTGCTGGGGAGATGCAAAAGCATCCGCAGTGAGCATTTCCCTGCCCTCCAGGGCAATTTCTGACAGCTCCCTGGCACTGCCTGTGTCTGTCTGTGTGCACACACGTGTGCCTGTGCTCTGGAAATGGGGGAGAAATGCTGCTCTGGGAGGTGTTGAAGTGCCTTGGATATCTGAGTGAGTTAGGCCTGTAAGTGAGGTTCAGTCATAAGGTATGAGCTAAGTGAAATGCTGCTAAGGGTTGTTCTTTTGCTAAGTTGTTGAGTTTAAGGTATAAGTTCAGGTTAAGGTAGAAGTCAACTTCTGTTAAGTTTAAGGGCTGTTAGGCTTTTAGGCCATATTCCTTTCATCCTTGCCCTCACAGTCCTTTAGTCACACATACACACACGCACACACACACACACACACACTGAGGGACAGTTCTCAGTTCGTTTCTGGTTTGATTGACTGGATTTTCTTTGGTTCTCTTGTTGCTTTTTTCCCTTGGTGTGCCTGAACTGTCCAGTCAGGAGCAGAGTGACTCTTGCAAAGGAACTTTGTTATGCTGCTGCTTAGTATTAAATCTGGCTTTTGCTGATCCCTTGCTGGGGATTTTTTAAGTGCTCTCAAGCCCTTGTTCATAAGAGGGTGAAGGAGCCCTGGGCCAGGCTCTCGCCCTGGGGGACACAGGGACGCTGCCAGGGTGGTCCCTGTCCCCCTGTCCCACCCCCCAGGGCCCTGTCCCCCCTGTCCCCGTGTCAGGCTCTGGGGGTCGATCTCATGGAACATCCTCTGGGGGAGGCTGTGGCACTGGGGGGCAGGGGGGACCTGGGGGGACAGGGGACCCTGCTGTGCATGAGCAGCGTTGGACTTGTCTGGGGAAACTGTGAGGGGGGGCTGGGGCAGAGTGCCCTCCCCAGTGATGTCACACAGCCACCCTGTGATGTCACACATCCACCCTGTGATGTCACAGCCTTCTCTGTTAAAACACAACCCCTCTGCAATGTCACCCAGCAACCCTGTGATGTCACAATCCTGTCTGTGATGTCACACAGCCTTCTCTGTGTCATCACACAGCCTCCTCTTAGATGTCACAGACAGCTCTGTGATGTTACACAGCCACACTGTGATGTCCCATCCTGCTCTGTGATGTCACACAGAGCCACCCTCCATGATGGCAGAGTCTTCTTTGCAACCGCACAGCCCCCTTTGTGATGTCACAGCCCACTCTGTGTCACAGCCTGCTCCATGATGTCACACAGCCAACCAGTGATTTCACAGCCCAGTCTGTGATGTCACAGCCAGCTCTGTGATGTCTCAATGCACTCTGTGATGACACAGCCCCCTGTGACATCACAGCCTACCTGGGATGTCATGCAGCCACACTGTGATGTCACAGCCTGCTCTGTGATATCACACAGTTCCCTCTGTGATGCCATAGCTGCTCCATGACCTCACACAACCAACTCTTTGATGTCATAGCCTAATCTGTGACCTCACACAACACACTCTGTGATGGCACATCACTGCAGTGTGATGTCTCAGCCTGCTCTGTTTGTCACACAGTCCCCTCTGTGATGCCATAGCTGCTCCATGACCTCCCACAACCCACTCTATGATGTCACACAGCCCCTTTCTGACATCACAGCTGCTCTGTGGCTCTCTGACACAGCCCCAGAGGTGCCCATGGCTATGACACAGCCCCCTCTGGGCCATGGCACAGCCCCTGCCAATGCTGAGCACCTGTGAGCTCTGGGTGTGCCCTGCTGGTGTCCCTGAGATGGCCTGGCAGTGCCCCAGCCCTGCTGGGCTGTGCACAGGAGCTGCTCCTGGGCAGAGCTGTCTCTCTGCAGCGCTGCCGCTTGCCAGGAGCTCCTCTGTGCCAGGAGCCCAGCCCAGCTCAGCAGCACAGCAACAGCACAGGGACTGGAATGACCCTCGTGGGGCTTTGGTGCTGTTTGCATCAGACTCAATCCCTCAGAGTGTGTGCAAAAAACTTATCAAGTATTCAAAGTGAGATGGAAACACTGAAGTTCCTTGTAGTTTAAATGGGTTCCACTAACAGACCCAACTGAGAAAGTGTCCCCAGGTTCCAGTTAGAGCAGAACACTGCAAGCAATGATGGCAGGTGGGGACAGGCAAGACAAAGGTGTCTCTGATACTGAGCAAACCTGGATGTGTTTCAGGAATCCAAAGGGCCAAGCCCTGAGCCCCAGCCCCTGGCAAGGCAGATCCTGTCCCTCCCTCATTGCTCAGGGCTCTTCCCGGAGCACTGGGATGTGGGGATGTGCAATGCCAAGGGCAGGACCATGGGGTGGCCCCTGCCAGGCTGCTGGGCAGGGACAAGGAGGCCATGAGGCCCCAGGGCTGCAAGGGTCACTTGTGTCCTGCTGGCCTCAGGGCCAGGGACAGCAGCCATGGCCAAAGTGCTGCACAAGTTGGCTCTGTCAGGGCCTTGCAGCCTCTGCACATCCCTCTGCCCTCTCCAGCCCAGGCTGTCCTACGCTGTCCATGCCCTGTGCCTCTGTCCCTGCAGGCTGTCGTCATCCCCCAGCTGCCCCACCTCACTGGCCCCTTCCTTCCCTGACAGCTCTGCGTCCTGCCTGGCTCTGCCTTGGCACACAAAGCCTTGGGCTGATCCAGACTCCTTCTGGGGAAGGTGTTGCACCTCAGCACTGCCCTGGCAGAGAAATTCCTTTCTCCTCGTGTCCAGTCTGGACCTCCCCAGCTGCCCTTGGTTCCATTATTTTTTCCTCATGCTCATTTCCACTACAAAGAAAAAGCTCCACCATCTGTGGAACCCTTCCAGCCCTCTCAGGCTACTCCTGTGCTGTCCTCAGTCTCCACACAACTGAGCCCAGGGCCCTCAGCCTCTACCTGCTGCTTATGTGATGAGGCCTCCAAACCCCATCTTGGGAGATTTTTGGGTCCTCTTCAAGGTTTTTGAAAAAGGAAAAATTGTGGTCAAAATGCAAGAAAAATGGAATAGTATCTTCTCCCAAATCTCGCAGTGACAGAACAACTGGCAACACCTTTAAATTAAACAAGAGTGGATTTAGATTTGTTATAAGGAGGGAATATTTTACAATGACATTGGCATAAAACTGCAGGTGTTTTTCCAGAGAAGTTGATGCCTCATCACAGGAATTGTCCAAGGACAGGAGCTTTGAGCAATCTGACACAGTGAAACCCCTCCCCTCCCCATGGATGGAATTCCTGTTGTGCTGGTTCTCTGATGTGCTGGGTGACCTCACAACACTCCTGGCCAGAATGTCAGCTGAGGGCCAAGCAGGCTGCTGCAGTGGCAGTGACCTCACAGCCATCACCATTGCAGCCATGTCCCCTGGGCCTGGCTCTCCCCTTTCCTCTGCCCCTGTCTTGTCTCTGCTGGGATGAGCAGTTTTGTGATGAACATTTTATCCCCAAGTTGCTGAGGCCAATCATTTGTCAATCAGGCTCATGTTACAGCAGTGGCCTCGTCTTCAACATCACAGACTGACACTAAAATGTCATTGTAAGATTTGCTCCACTTGGCTCTCAGCCCCTCAATAGATTTGCCTTCAAGGGCAGAAAGATCTTTTCCTTGCAGGAAACTGGAATTCCAGCTCATTGCAATGTTCACCATGGATCCCAGAGGGCATTCCCGAGGCCCCCAGGGTGCTGCTCTGCTGTGCCTCCCAAGGGAGCTGTGTAGGGCCAGGTGACAAGGTCCAGCTGTGTTGGTTCTGCAGTGTCACAATGGAATAATGGTTCCATGAGGTTCCCTAGTATCACCATGGTCACCTTGGATTCCTCAAGGTCACAATGGACAACTGGTTCCATGAGACTCTGTTTTATCACAATGTCCCCTTGATTCCATCATTTTCCGTACTGTCAGCAATGTTTCCTTGTTTCCAATGATGCCCTGCTGTGTCCCAATGGATATTTGTTTCCATCAAGTTTTTCAGTGTCACCATTGTCTCCTTGGGGACTCTCTTAGGGGACAAGTTTCTGATAAAACCTCATGGAACCAAGGGGTCATTGTGACACAGTGGGACCTCATGGAACCCAGGAGTGCATTGTGACACTACAGAACCTCATGGAATGAAGGGGACACTGTGACACTGTGGGGCCTTGTTGGAACTCAGGAGACCATTGGTGACAGAACAGGAGCTCATGGAACCTGTGGGGCATTTTGACACTGCAGGGCCTCGTGGAAACAGCGAGACCATTGTGACACTGAAGAATTTCACAGAACCAAATATCCATTGGGACACAGCAGGGCATCATTGTAACGAAGGAAACATTGCTGACAGTATGGAAGCTCATGGAATCAAGGGGACATTGTGATAAAACAGAGTCTCATGGAAACAATTGTCCATTGCGACCCTGAGGATCCAAGGAGACCATGGTGACACTACAGAAACTCATGGAATCATTATTCCATTGTGACACTGCAGGGCCTCCTGGAACCAAGGAGATCATGGTGACACAGGGGAACCAAGGAGTCCATTGTTGACAGGATGGAAACTCATGGAACAAATGGACCATTGTGACATTGCAGAACCAACACAGCTGCTGGACCTTGTCACCTGGCCCTACACAGCTCCCTTGGGAGGCACGGCAGAACAGCACCCTGGGAGCCTCGGGAATTGCCCTCTGGGATCCATGGCACACACTGCAAGGGTCTGGAATTCCAGTTTCCTGCAAGGAAAAGATGTTTCTGCCCTTGAAGGCAAAGCTCTTAAGAAGGGGCCAAAAGCCAAGTGGAGTAAGATCTTGCAATGACACTTCACTTCCAGCCTTCATCACCACATCCATGGTTGTTTTAGCTCATGTATCAGGAACAAAAATCCTGGCAGGGTCTTTGGCTTGGATTTGCCCTGACTCCAGCCCAGATCAGAGACTTGGGGAATATCAGGTGAGGTCTCACCTGCAGGTTGGGCTCTCTGCTGGGTCAATCAGGGGCTGCTGGCACAGGGCAGCGAAGCAAAGAGAAATCATTCCACCAGCAGTGAATTTTGGCAACAACTGTGAAACAGAGACCTGAGACAGCAATAGTGACAGGTGAAAGGTGTGTTAGAAACAGGGCAATTTCTTCTCAAAATTCAGTGATTTAGTCTGTGGCATTGCTAGAAGTGTGTCACCTACACTGTCTCCCTCAATTCAACACATCTTGACTACTAATGGAAGCCTTTTTCTTGGAATGGACAACAGACCTTCATGTGTGCAAGACACAAAAGCAGATCAGAGGAAACAAAGTTAAGAGCTTAAAAAACCAAGAACAATCACCGACAAAACTGCATAAGATTTTTTAACATGATAGTTTTTCTTTTATTTAATCTTTGGTCAGTATGTATGTTGCTTCTAACTACTTCTTTATGTCTTTTAAACCACAGATATTTATCATAATTTCTTTTTAGTATTTATGATGCCTTTTGAATGCCATGTACAACAGATTGATGCAATCAAAAGTTGTTTTCTATCTCAAATGGACAGAAAAACTTGTTTCTTCATCCCAAAGAGACTAAACCCCTTGTGTTTGGCATCACAGCTCACATAACTTTGGTCCCAGTATCTCCACAGGGGATTTTGGCCCTGGGTCAGCCAAGTGGTGATGGTGACACCCTTAGGACGGCCATTCGGGCAGGTGTCCGAAGGCATTGGGAACTGCATGGACCTTCTGTAGCAGCAATGCCTGTCTTGATTCTCTCTGTCTTTATCCCCTCTTTCTTCTGTCTGTCTTTACTTTCTCAGCCTTTATCCTCTCTGTCTTTTTTCTCTCTCTTTATTCTCTCTCTTTAGTCCCTCTCTCTTTAGTCCCTCTGTCTTTATTCTGTCTATATCCTGTCTTTATTCCCTGTTATTATTCTCTCTGTCTTTATGGTCTCTTTATCCCCTCTGTGTTTTTCTGTCTTTACTCTCTCAGTCTTTATTCTCCCTCTCTTTATTCTCTCTCTCTATTCCCTCTGCCTTTACTCGTTCTGTCTTTATTCTCTCCGTCTTTACTCTCTCTATCTTTACTCTCGCTGTCTGTTTTCTCTCTCCATTCCCTCTCTCTCTATTCTCTCTCTCCCCTCACAGCCGAGCAGGGCTGGCGGGAGCCGCGCTCCCCTCAGCGCCCCTGAGCAATGGCGGCAGCAATGGCGGCGCCGCTCCCTCAGCGCCGCCCCGGCCCCGGCGGGCGGGGAGCCCTCGGCAGCGCCCTGGGGGCAGCAGGACCGAGCCCCGGCCCCGGGCTGTGTCCCCGTGGCGCCGCAGAGCCCAGGGCACACACGGGCAGGGCACTCGGCGCCATCGCCCCCAGCCCCGCAGCCCCTTTGGAACCCGGCCCGGGGCTCGCCCTGCCTCCTCCAAGGCCCTGCTGGGCTCCAGCTGTTGCTCAGGGCTCTGTGGGGATCTTGTGCTCGGCCCGAGCGGGCTTTGTTTGCAGCCCGGGCTGCTGAGGGTCAGCCGTGAAATGTCCCTGCAGGGCACTTTTTATGGGATCAGCCCGGTGCTTCCTTTGTGCTGTGCCTTGCGCTGCTGTTTTATTCTGCTTTTAGAGCCTGCCTGGGAAGATCAGCCCCCAGGAGAGCAGAGCCTGCTGAGAGATCCAACATCCTCACCCTAAGCAAGGGATGGAACAGCACACACTGCTGAAAAGATTCCAGCTGTTCTCAAGGAATACAGAAAGCTGAAACTGTTCAACTTGCTATTTGGTGTTGCATCCCTGTATAAAAGAATGCCCTAAAATGTCAGCTTTCAAGAAAATGTCCTACATTGGTGTTTCCTGTGCTGGTAACAGTCTTTTCAACCCAGCCTTCTGGGGCCTGACCTCTCTGCTGCTGTAGTTCCATGGACAGAGGTTGTTGTCTTTTCCCCCTTGCCATGGGCAGGCTGTGTTCAGCCATCTCCAGGACAGCAGGGCCACATCCCATGTCACTGTGACCTGGGAAAACAAAAACCATCACTCCAAAAGTGCCTCCCTTTCTCCTTCTTCCCAGGCATTTGGCCCTGGTAGTGGGTTTGGCTGCTGGTTGCTGCAGGAGGGAGACCACTGTGACACTTTGGGGCACATGGATCCAAGAAACCCTTGTGACACTGTGGAGCCTCATGGAACCTGGGGGCCACTGTGACACTGCAGGGCCTTGTGGAACCAAGGAGGCCATGGTGACACTGTGGCACCCTGTGGAACCAAATATCCATTGTGACAGTATGGGGCCTCATGGAACCAACTGTCCGTTGTGACAGCGCAGATCCAAGGAGGCCATGGTCTTGCTCATTGTTTATGCAAAGCTTTTGTATTCCTCGTGGAATCCAGGAGAGCCTTGTTACACAGCAGAGCTTCATGGAACCAAGGGTCCATGGTGACACTTTGGAACTAAGGAGACCATTGCTGAGAGTACAGAACCTCATGGAACCAAAAGTCCATGTGAGAGAGCAAGGCCTCATGGAATCAAAAAGGGCATTATGACACTGTGGGGCCCTGTGGAACCAAATATCCATTGGGATACTATGGAACCTCATGGAACCAAAGGATCATTGGGACACAGAAAGGCCTTGTGGAACCAAGGAGTCCAAAGGTCTAAAACATTCCTTGCATGGTTCTGCCTTTAGGAAGGGGAACCTCCTGGGTGGCAGTTTGTATTTGGGACACACTGGAGGAGGGTATCTGTTTTCAATGGAGAAACTTAGGACATTTAAACTGCTTCAAAAAAAAAAAAAGGGAAAACCTCTGTTTGCCTGTCTGCAGCCAGTTCTCCAAGGAAAGCAGTCCACAAGTAAGTGAGGAGAGACAGGATGGGGTTTGGGAATGGGGAGCAAGGGTGACCACACTGTGTCAGACCTCAAGGCACAGCTTCTCTGACCAGGCCAGACCTCCTTAGGAGACACCCTGGATCAATATCAATCACTGAATGCTGCATTCACCTCTTCTCTAAACGGAAAAATACACCCTTTTAAATAGGAATGTGGATTTATTAGAAGCTCTTTGAAATATTTCTCCATAAATATAGAAAAGAAACTTCCTAATGAACTGCACTAGACTGAAGGGAAATCAAGGCAGAGCCATGGTTTGTTAGGACTTGCTTGATCCTAAGGAGTGCTGTGCTGCATTTGGAGCCCTTGAACCTCAGGGCCTGAGAGGAGATTGCAGAAACCTTTCCAGGAGTCAAAGTCAGAGGAAAAACTCAAAGTGTCTCAAAGAATTAATGGGTCCTACTGAGGTCTATCCCCAACACAGGCTCCATGTTGAGTTCTTGGAGGAGAAAACTGGAGGCCATGATTGCACAAACCTCCCAGAGACTCAGTGTCAAAAGGAGAATGGAAAAATATCTTAAAAAACCTGAAGTACCTTGAAGCATTAATGAGCCCCATTGAGTGTCATTACTGACAAAGCCTATCAAGAGACTAATTAGAGCAGATAATTGAAGGCCATGATTACATAAACCTCTCAGAGACTCCAAGGCAAAACCAAAACCCAAAGTCCTTTGAAAAACCTGCAGTCCCTGTGAGCATTAAGGAGCCCCCCAGGGCCATTCCTGCCAAAGGCTCCCCAGGACTCCTTCCAGCAGATCCTCGAGGCCACTGGGATGTGGGGTGGGGATGTTGAGGGCAGGACAAGGGGGTGACAGTGCCCAGCCTTGCTGGGGCTGTGCCAGGAGGGCCCAGTGCCTCAGGACAAGGTGTTTCCTCATAGCCCTTGGTAGCAGAGACAGTGCTGTTCCCAAGAGCACAAAGACTTGGCTTCTCTTTGTCCCCTCGTGTCATCCCTGTCTCCACTTTCCTCCTCCAGCTGGGACATGAGGACACTTTTTCAGTTGTGTCCCTCAGTGGGACCCATTTATGGTATTAGGAACTTTGGAGTTCAATTCTGCCTTTGAATACTTGAGAGGTTTCTGCAACTCCCTCTCAGGGACTGATGTTCAGAGCCTGAGCACCAAAGCCCCACGAGGGTCATTCAAGTCCCTGTGCTGTTGCTGTGCTGCTGAGCTGGGCTGGGCTCCTGGCACAGAGGAGCTCCTGGCAAGCGGCAGCGCTGCAGAGAGACAGCTCTGCCCAGGAGCAGCTCCTGTGCACAGCCCAGCAGGGCTGGGGCACTGCCAGGCCATCTCAGGGACACCAGCAGGGCACACCCAGAGCTCACAGGTGCTCAGCATTGGCAGGGGCTGTGCCATGGCCCAGAGGGGGCTGTGTCATAGCCATGGGCACCTCTGGGGCTGTGTCAGAGAGCCACAGAGCAGCTGTGATGTCAGAAAGGAGCTGTGTGACATAACAGAGTAGGTTGTGTGAGGTCATGAAGCAGCTATGGCATCATAGAGGGGACTGTGTGACATTACAGAGCAGGATGTGACATCACGGTGTGGCTGCATGACATAGAGTGAGCTGTGATGTCACAGGGGGCTGTGAAATCACAGAGTAGGTTGAGACATCAGAGCTGGCTGTGACACCACAGACTGGGCTGTGAAATCACTGGTTGGTTGTGTGACATCATAGAGCAGGCTGTGACACAGAGTGGGCTGTGACATCACAAAGGGGGCTGTGCAGTTGCAAAGAAGACTCTGCCATCATGGAGGGTGGCTCTGTCTGACATCACAGAGCAGGATGTGACATCACAGTGTGGCTTTGTAACATCACAGAGTTGTCTGTGACATCTAAGAGCAGGCTGTGTGATGTCACAAAGAAGGCTGTGACATCACAGACAGGATTGTGACATCACAGGGTTGCTGGGTGACATCTCAGAGGGATTGTGACAGAGAAGGCTGTGAAATCACAGGGTGGATGTGTGACATCACAGTGACATCACTGGGGAGGTCACTCTGCCCCAGCCCCCCTCACAGTTCCCCCAGACAAGTCCAACGCTGCTCGTGCACAGCAGGGTCCCCTGTCCCCCCAGGTCCCCCCTGCCAACCAGTGCCACAGCCTCCCCCAGAGGATGTTCAACGAGATTGACCCCCAGAGCCTGACATGGGGACGGGGGGACAGGGCCCTGGGGGGTGGGACAGGGGGACAGGGACCCCCAGCAGTGTCCCTGTGTCCCCCAGGACGAGAGCCTGGCCCAGGGCTCCTTCACCCTCTTACGAAGGAGGGCTTGAGAGCACTTAAAAAATCCCCAGCAAGGGATCAGCAAAAACCAGATCTAATATTAAGCGACAGCACAACGAAGTTCCTTGGCAAGAGTCACTCTGCTCCTGACTGCACAGTTCAGGCACACCAGGGGAAAAAAGTAACAATGAAACCAAGCAAATCCAGGCAATCAAACCAGAAATTAACTGAGAACTGGCACTCTGTGTGTGTGTGTTTTGGTGTGTTTAGGTGCATCTGACTAAAAGACAGTGAGGGAAAAGATAAAAGGAATATGGCCTAAAAGCTTAACAGCCCTCAGACTTGAGAGCTTAACTAATACCTTAACCTTAACTCATATCTTAAAAATAACAACTTAGCAAAAGAACAGCACTTAACTGTATTTAACCTAACTTATAACCGATGACCTAACAATTTAACAGAGGAATAGTATTTCACTTAGCTTATAGCTTATATTAAACTTGGAATTACAGTAATGCATTTCACAAAGCACTGTCACAGCAAACTCTTAACATGTTCAAGTTACCCAGATTTTGAGAAGAGGAAGTCAGGAGAAGAGAGAGAGAGAGAGGAAGAGAGATCCACAGTCCCAGCCTTGGATCCAGCTCCATCTCAGCTGCTGTGAGATCTGGAGCTGTGGGACATGTCAGTGTCACACCTGTGTCACAGCCTTTACCTGCTCTGCTCCCTCTCACAGGTGGGGTTTTTGGGGTGCCAGAGGC
>NW_028147635.1:3351492-3372952 GCF_008360975.1 Lichenostomus cassidix
TCACAGCCTCCTTCTCCATCCAGCCAAGTTTGGGAATGGGAAATCCTCTTTTGGGGGGAAAAACAAGGTGTGAGTTCATTGGGTTTCAAGATTATTCTCTCCCCAGTCCATCTCTAGAAATCACCGGCTGTATAGTCACTGTAAAAAACCTCTTGTCTAAAAAACCTCTGAAATGCTGTGCTGGTTTAAACTGGCAAGAGAAATGGATTCCCCAGAACTGCCCCAAAAAAGATTAAGATGGGAGTCACAATCCACCAAAGAGATTACAAGAAATACAATGACACAGCTTTAACTCACAAAGGCAGAGAATAACCAGGCACCCTCGGAGAAGAGCAGCATGGTGTTCCTTAGTTCCTGTGCTGAGCGCCATGTGCACCCATTGTATGCCAAGAGAAAGCAAAAGGAAACCAAACCTGTTGGTCTGAGTGGTGATCACAGTCCTTCTGAAGTGGTAGTTTCAGTCTTGTCTAAAGCAGTGGCTGCAGTCCTGTAGAAGTTCTGCTCCACCTTCTCTGGATCTCTTGAGTTGTGTCCCACATCCCCAAAGCCAGATTTTATATGCTCAGGTTCAGGTGGCAATGCTCAGTACCTCCCCCAGGCCAGGGAGTTTCACAATGGAAAGATGGCATCCTGTGAGTCATGGGATATTTGGGGAGTCTTTGATGGTCTCAGTCATTTCAGCTGCCCATTGTGCTGGTGCCATTGAGTCCACGATGGCCCATTAGCAGAGATGACCCCTCAGGCTGGGTGGGACTGTGCTGGTGCTTCCCTGGAGGGAGTCATCTCAGCTGAGTCATTGGTGTGAAGAAACAGAAACACTGCCTTGCCTTGCAGGGTTTGCCTCTTCTTCCTTATCTCATTTAACACCCAGCTGGTAGCCTGAGGGATCAGGGGTGCACTGGGCAGCTCATGCAAACGACCTCTCATCAGCAGCTCATCAGAAATGACCTAATGGGAGTAGAATGCCTAGTTCGGTCACACCCACAGAGTGCTAAACTGGTGCCCTGCTCCTATAACCAGGACAGACTGGCAGTGAAATGTAATTGCAAGATGTTGTTCCACTTGGCTTTCAGCAAAATAACCCATGGACAGAGTTCCTTCCAGCTGCAATCATTCCTTGATTTTCACAGAGATTTGTTTCCCATTCCTTCTTCCTTCTGCTTCAAGCTGGGAATGTGCTGGAAAATGTCCAGCAAAGCAAATTTTGCTGTTTGCTCTTGGAACCCAAAAAGCAGCTGGACCTTGTCACCTGGCCCTGCACAGCTCCCTTGGGATGCACAGCAGAGCCAGGACTCTGGGAGCCTCGGGAATTGTCCCCTGGGATCCATGGCACACACTGCAATGGGTTGGAATTCCATATTTTGTAGCAAGGAAAAGATGTTCCTGCCCTTGAAGGCAAAGCTCTTGTGGGGCTGAAAGGCAAGTGGAGATAGTGCAATGACACTTCACTGCCAGCCTGTCCTGGCAAAGACTCAGCAGTGATAACTCCCTCCGGGGAAGCACCAGCACAGAATTTGGATGAAGAATCCAAAATTGGAGGGATGGGATCAGAATTGTGCAGGACAGGGTGGATGGGCTGTGTTTTGAGAGTAAATAAATCACCCAGAATTATTGATTTCTGTTCCATTCATTTTCAGTTAGTTCCAGTTCTATTTTCAGTGTTCCACCTTCTCAGCTGATTGCTCTTTGTGTCCTCCTTTCTCTTCTGCCTCTCTTGGCCTGCTCTGTTTCTCTCACAGTGTCTCTCTTTAGCCAGGGCAAATCCAAGCCAAAGACCCTGCCATGATATTTGTTCCCAGTCCATGAGCTAAAACAACCATGGATGTAGTGATGAAGGCTGGCAGTGAAGTGTCATTGTAAGATTTTACTCCACTTGGCTTTTGGCTCCTGCTTCTGAGGAGCTTTGTCTTCAAGGGCAGAAACATCTTTTCCTTGCTGCAAACTGGAATTCCAGACCCTTGCAGTGTGTGCCATTGATCCCAGAGGGCAATTCCCGAGGCTCCCAGAGTGCTGGTCCTGCCATGCCTCCCAAGGGAGCTGTGCAGGGCCAGGTGACAAGGTCCAGCAGCTGTGTTGGTTCTGCAATGTCACAATGGTGCATTGGTTCCATGAGTTTCCATCCTGTCAGAAATGGACTCCTTGGCTCCCCAGTGTCACAATGGCTGCTTGGGTCCATAAGGTTCCCCAGTGTCACAATGGTGTCCTTGGCTCCCTGAGGCCCAGCAGTGTCACAATGGAATAATGGTTCCATGAGGTTCCGTAGTGCCACCATGGTCTCCTTGGATCCTCAGGGTCACAATGGACATTTAAGACCACATTTTATCACCATGTGTCCTTGATCCAATGACCTTCTGTACTGCCAAAAATGGTTCATTGGTTCCCATGATGCCCTCCTGTGTCCCAGTGGATATTTGGTTCTTTGAATTTCTTCAGTGTCACAATGGTCTCGCTGCTTCCACGAGGCCCTGCAGCGTCACAGTACCCCACAGGTTCCATGAGCTCCTGTTCTGTCAGCAATGGTCTCCTGAGTTCCAACGAGGCCCCACAGTGTCACAGTGGCCCCTTCATTCCACGAGGTTCCATAGTGTCACAATGGACTCCTGTGTTCCATGAGGCCCCACTGTGTCACAATGACTCCTAGGTTCCATGAGTTCACAATGGCCCATTAGCAGAGATGACCCCTCAGGCTGGGTGGGAATGAGCTGGTGCTTCCTCAAAGGGAGTTATCACAGCTGAGTCATTGCCAAGATAGGCAGGCAGTAAAATTTCATTGCACTATCCTGCTCCACTTGGCTTTCAGTCCCACAAGAACTTTGCCTTCAAGGGCAGGAACATCTTTTCCTTGCTGGAAACTGGAATCCCAGCCCATTGCAGTGTCTGCCATGGTGAAGCACCGATAGACTCCACAACTCAGAAAGTTATGAAGTAGGTATGCTTTTATTCCAGCTGGGGTGCATGGGCAGCAGCCCCTCCAAAGGCATGCACACCATCAGCAGCTCTTCACTTGGTTTATATTAGGTTACAGGTTACATATGCATAAAGTTACACAATGCTCCTATACATACTCATTACCTGTCCCAGCTTTGTATTATAATGAGTTCAAAGTTCATTTAAATATGCTCGCACAAGCGCAGCGTCACAGATTAATTGTGGGCAAGGGTCCCGAAAATAAATGAGGGATAAAGTTAGTAGTCTTCCTCAGGATGAACTCTTCACCTTGGTTCCTTGCACATGCCCCCTTGGTTCTTGGTCCAAGTCCAAACCTTAGAACTCACTTGAGCCAGTTCTGGGGTCTGAGAGCAGGATGTTCAGTCAAATTCATTATTGTTTATCAATTATTTGCCTTTCCTTTCTATATCCTCCCTTTTACTGGGTAGGCAAAAATCATTAAGCAACTGATATATTGTTTTCAGCAAGCAGTTCTTAGTAAATCATTATCCAAACTCAGGCCTCCTAGGTAAGTTCCAGAAGATTATTATTCAGCTGCTAGCCCCCCTAAATTAGTAACTTCTACCCCTGTAAATCCATGGATCCCAGAGGACAATTCCCGAGGCTCCCAGAGTCCTGGCTCTGCCGTGCATCCCAAGGGAGCTGTGCAGGGCCAGGTGACAAGGTCCAGCTGCTCTTTGGGCTCCCAGAGCATGCAGCAAAGTTTGCTTTGCTGAACATTTTCCAGCACATTCCCAGCTTGAAGCAGAAGGAAGAAGGAAAGGGAACCAAGTCCCTGAGGGATTCAAGGGATGATTGCGGCTGGAAGGAACTCTGCCAATGGATTACATAGCTGAAAGTCAAGTGGAACAACATCTTACATTTCACTGCCAGTCTGTCCTGGTTATAGGAGCAGGGCACCAGTTTAGCACTCTGTGGGTGTGACCGAACTAGGCATTCTACTACCCTTAAGTCATTTCTGATGAGCTGCTGATGAGAGGTCGTTTGCATGAGCTGCCCAGTGCACCCCTGATCCCTCAGGCTACCAGCTGGGTGTTAAATGAGATAAGGAAGAAGAGGCAAACCCTGCAAGGCAAGGCAGTGTTTCTGTTTCTTCACACCAATGACTCAGCTGAGATGACTCCCTCCAGGGAAGCACCAGCACAGTCCCACCTACCCTGAGGGGTCATCTCTGCTAATGGGCCATCGTGGACTCAATGGCACCAGCACAATGGGCAGCTGAAATGACTGAGACCATCAAAGACTCCCCAAATATCCCATGACTCACAGGATGACATCTTTCCATTTTGAAACTCCCTGGCCTGGGGGAGGTACTGAGCATTGCCACCTGAACCTGAGCATATAAAATCTGGCTTTGGGGATGTGGGACACAACTCAAGAGATCCAGAGAAGGTGGAGCAGAACTTCTACAGGACTGCAGCCACTGCTTTAGACAAGACTGAAACTACCACTTCAGAAGGACTGTGATCACCACTCAGACCAACAGGTTTGGATTCCTTTTGCTTTCTCTTGGCATACAATGGGGCCACGTGGCGCTCAGCACAGGAACTAAGGAACACCATGCTGCTCTTCTCCGAGGGTGCCTGGTTATACTCTGCCTTTGTGAGTTAAAGCTGTGTCATTGTATTTCTTGTAATCTCTTTGGTGGATTGTGACTCCCATCTTAATCTTTTTTGGGGCAGTTCTGGGGAATCCATTTCTCTTGCCAGTTTAAACCAGCACAGCATTTCAGAGGTTTTTTAGACAAGAGGTTTTTTACAGTGACTATACAGCCGGTGATTTCTAGAGATGGACTGGGGCACGAATAATCTTGAAACCCAATGAACTCACACCTTGTTTTTCCCCCCAAAAGAGGATTTCCCATTCCCAAACTTGGCCAGATGGAGAAGGAGGCTGTGAGGAAGAGGAAGATGCCCCAGGACAGCCAGGCAGGTGAGGAGGAAGTCAGTGCCCCTTTCCTGCTCTCTTCTCCTCCATCTCCCAGCCCAGCATCACGCCTGGCTGCAGGACAACCCTGCTGCTGACTCTGTCCTGGTAGGGATGGACTGGGGGGATCTCCTTCCCCTTCCCTCTGGCATGGAGGCAAATCCCAAATCCTCTCCTTGTCCTTTCTGCCCCAGGCAACGAGCTGAGGAGAGAGACCAGGGAGGACAAGTCCTTACGGCAGAACCTCATGCAAGAGGCCATTTTGAGCAGCTCCATGACCCAGGAATCCAACCAGGAGGAAAAGTCCCAGAGATGCTGCACATGGAGGGGCTGCAAACCCAGCCCAGTGTGCTCTAAAGAGCAAAGACCCAGCCTGTGCCAGAATGTTGGCAAGAGCTCCAGCCAGAGTTCAGAGCTGGAGATTCCTGAGAAGCTTCATGAGACCAAGAAGCCTTACGAGTGTGGGGAATGTGGGAAGAGCTTCAGAAAGATCTCCAAGCTTATGGACCACCATCGGATCCACACCGGGGAGAAGCCCTATGAGTGTGGGGAATGTGGGAAGAGCTTCAGCCAGAGCTCCAATCTGATCCGTCACAAGAGGATCCACACTGGGGAGAGACCCTATGAGTGTTCAGAGTGTGGGAAGAGGTTTCAGAGCAGCTCAGATCTCCTCATGCATGAGCGGATTCACAGAGACGAGAGGCCTTTTCACTGTCCTGACTGCAGGAAGGGCTTCAAGCACAACTCCCACCTCCTCAGGCACCGGCGCATCCATACTGGGGAGAGACCCTATGAGTGTGGGGAATGTGGGAAGAGCTTCAGCCGGAGCTCCCACCTGATCCGTCACAAGAGGAGCCACACTGGAGAGAGGCCCTATGAGTGTTCCGAGTGTGGGAAGAGGTTTCAGACCAGCTCAGCTCTCCTCCTACACCAGCGTATTCACACAGACGAGAGGCCCTTCCGTTGCCCTGACTGCAGAAAGGGCTTCAAACATAACTCCCACCTCATCACCCACCGGCGCATCCACACAGGGGAGAGGCCCTTTGAGTGTTCCGAGTGTGGGAAGAGGTTTCAGACCAGCTCAGATCTCCTCATCCATGAGCGGATTCACACACAGGAGAGGCCTTTCCGCTGCCCTGAGTGCAGGAAAGGCTTCAAGCGCAACTCCCACCTCATCAGGCACTGGCGCATCCACACTGGGGAGAGGCCTTACAGCTGTCCCGAGTGTGGGAAGAGCTTCTCCAGGAGCTCTCACTTGACCCAACACCGACGGAGGCACCGGTAAGGGAAGCCCTGCGAGTGCCCCGAGTGGGGGAAGAGCTTCATGCACTGCTCCGTATTCATCCCCCATTGTAGGACCCTCATTGGGAAGAGCCCTGGTGACCCACACTGCCAGTGACCCAGTATTGTGGTTTGACCCTGGCCAAATGCCAGGCACCTACGAAATCTGCTTTCTCTTCTCTCCCCTGCTGCAGCTGTGCAGAGGAGAGGGAAAAAAAAAAAACCCTAACAGACACACACACACACAGAGGGCTTGTGAGTCGAGATAATGAACCAGGCAGGATGCACTGAGGGGTAGAACAGATTGAGAACTTAAAGTTGCAAAGTGGTTTATTGGTAACCTAACCCTAAACAGAGTCAGAGGAGGCAAATGAGAACTAAAGATAAGCTCTTAATACACTGTTTCTCTGCTCACCCTCTTCCTCTTTCCCACCAATAGCGCAGGGGGTTGTGGCGGGCAGGGTATGGGTTTTTTTTGGTCAGTCCATGACCAAAATTTCTTCTGCTGTTCAGGGAGAGGAGTCCTCTACTTAGCCATGGGTCCCTCCCACTGGAGACAGTCCTCTGCAAACTTCTTTGCCATGGGTCCAATCTCTCGAGCAGCAGCTGCTGGAATCTCCTGCCCCATGAGTTCTTGTCCACAGGGTTCAGAGCTCTGAGCCCAGGCCAGGCTGTTTCCATCCCAAGGAACAAGGCCTTTCCCTGCACTGGGACTCCCACTGGATCACAGCTTCCTCCAGGCATCCACCTGCTCCTCTAGCATGAGCACCTCCCCACAGGCTGTGGGTGGATCTCTGCACCCCTTGTGGACCCCATGGGCTGCAGGGGGACAACCTGCTTCCCCATGGTCCTCACCACAGCCAGCAGAGGATTTTCATCTCTGGTTCCTGGAGCACCTCCTCCCCCACCTTCTCCACTGACCTTGGTGTCTCCATGTTGTTTTCCCTCACATATTCTCACCTCCTCCTCATCCACTGTCTAAAAAGAAGTGCTTGCTCACATTGTTTTGATTGCTTCTTAAATATGGATGTCCTGGGGCTGCCAGGGAGACAGGACAACAGTCTCATAGTTGTGCTGGCAGAATGTGTCTACCTGAGCCCATCTGTTCTCCAGGAATTCCAGTTTTCTGTCCCAGTCCCTGGCCTGCCTCTCCCCATGTGGGGTGTACCCCCAAAGTGCCCAAATCACTGCTGAAGTGCCTGAGCTGCTCCCAGCTGTGGATGTTCCTGTCCACCAGCCTCTCCTGGTCAGTGCCATGGGGGGTGGGAGGGGGTTTAGGGAATCCTAGGGGGGGTTGGGAGGGGCTTTTGTGGCTTTTGGGGGCATTTGTGGTGCTGAGAGGGAGTTTGGCATGCTCTGTGAGAGAGGTTTGGGGTCCTGGCTGGGCTGTGTGACTTGGAGAGAATTTGGGTGGGTGTAGGTGGAGATGGGAATGGGGTTATGGTGGCTCTTGGGCCCATTGATATTGCAGGGAGTGGTTTGGGAGCATCCTAGGAGGAGCTGTTGGGTGGTTTGAGGGGCCTGGGAGTGGCTGTGGGGCTGGGAGAGGGTTTTTGAGTGGTCATGACAAACCCAGATCCCCAAAGCTGCCACCATACCACACCCCCCAAGGTGCTGCTGGGGTTTGGGGGCTCCATGTTGGAGTTCATCCTCCTGGCTCTGCGGGAGAAGGTGAAGGCTGTCCACAGGGGTCATGTGTGTTTCTGAGAGCATGTGTGACCCCCATCCAAGTGTCACCTCTTTTTCCCTCCCCACAGGGCTCCTGACCCAGCTCCTGCTGCCCCCAGGAGGGAATTTGGGGAAGGGGCAGAGGGGGTGCACAGCCCCCACCGGGGGATGACCCTGAGCCAGCGCCCTTTGTTTAGCACCAACCTGGGCTTGGGGCTGCAGGAGGAAGAGGCCGATGGGAAGCAGATCCTGCAGGTGGGACAGTGCTTGGGGTCAGGGCAAGGTCCTGCCCTGCACACCTGGCTCAGGTGTGACACTGCCCCGGGAAGGGAGCAGGACATTCCCATCCCCACGGATCAGGGCTGTGAGCAGCACTTGGAGCACAGACATGGAAATACTGGGAGGAACTGGGAGCACACTGAGGGTGGGAATTATCCCCACCACCACCTTTCCAGGGCAGCCCTGGATCTGAGAAATGCTCCTTAGGCCTCAGCCTTGGCCAACAGCCCCTGGGCTCAGCTCCTCTGCAGCTGATCACAAACACTGTCTGCTCCCAGGCACTGCTGCTGTCCAACCAGCTCCTGCTTTCTTTCGGAGCAGCCTTGGGAACTGTTTTTCTCCCCTCAGTGGCACAACATCCCTGTTCTCACAGTGTCAGAGAAAGCTGTTGATGCGAAGTGCAGCCAGGATGGAACATTGCTGTGACTAAAGCCCCTCTCTTGGGGCCCTATCAACAGGGCTCCAAAAGGAGCCCCTTGGAGCTCTCCTGGAGCAGTGAGCTCCCTCTGAGTGGGGCCTCTCCGAGCCGGGAACTCTCCCGTTTGCTGCACTCGGGGCATCCCCGAACAACGAGGGACCCTGGGCCCATCCCCCCACTCCTCCAGGCTCAACCCTTCGCCTGCTGGGGAGATGCAAAAGCATCCGCAGTGAGCATTTCCCTGCCCTCCAGGGCAATTTCTGACACCTCCCTGGCACTGCCTCTGTCTGTCTGTGTGCACACACATGTGCCTGTGCTCTGGAAATGGGGAGAAATGCTGCTCTGGGAGGTGTTGAAGTGCCTTGGATATCTGAGTGAGTTAGGCCTGTAAGTGAGGTTCAGTCATAAGGTATGAGCTAAGTGAAATGCTGCTAGGGGTTGTTCTTTTGCTAAGTTGTTAAGTTTAAGGTATATGTTAAGGTTAATGTAGAAGTTAAGTTCTGTTAAGTTTGAGGGCTGTTAAGCTCTTAGGCTGTATTCCTTTTATCCTTGCTCTCACTATCCTTTTGTCACACCTACAGACACAGACACACACAGGGACAGTTCTCGGTTCATTTCTGGTTTGATTGCCTGGTTTTGTTGTTGCTTTCTTCTCTTGGTGTGCCTGAACTGTGCAGTCAGGAGCAGAGTGACTCTTGCCAAGGAACTTTGTTGTGCTGTCACTGAATATTAAATCTGGTTTTGCTCATCCTTTGCTGGGGATTTTTTAGGTGTTCTCAAGCCCTCGTTCGTAAGAGGGTGAAGGAGCCCTGGGCCAGGCTCTTGCCCTGGGGGACACAGGGACACTACTGGGGGTCCCTGTGCCCCTGTCCCATCCCCCAGGGCCCTGTCCCCCCTGTCCCCATGTCAGGCTATGGGGGTCAATCTCGTGGAACATCCTCTGGGGGAGGCTGTGGCACTGGGGGGCAGGGGGGACCTGGGGGGACAGGGGACCCTGCTGTGCATGAGCAGCGTTGGACTTGTCTGGGGGAACTGTGAGGCGGGGCTGGGGCAGAGTGACCTCTCCAGTGATGTCATACAGTTACCCAGTGATGTCACACAGCCACCGTGTGTTGTCATAGCCCACTCTGTGATGTCACAGGCAACTCTGTGATTTCACACAGCCTTCACTATGGTCTCATGAAGCTGTCCTGTGATGTCAAAGCACATTGGATGATGTCACATTGCCACCCTGTCATGTCACACAGTCTACTCTCTGACCTCACAGCCTGCTGTATGATGTCACACAACCAACCAGTGATTCCACAGCCCTCTCTATTATGTCACTGATCACACCCTGCTCTAGGATGTCACAGCCTGCTCTGTGGTGTCACAAGCCAGTCAGTAATGTCACACAGCCAACTCTGTGATGCCATACAGCCACTCAATGATGTTACACAGCTCACTCTGTAACTGCACAGCCTGCTCTGATGTCATACAGCAACCCTGCGATATCACAGCCTGCCCTGTGATGTCACACAGTCCCCTCTGTGATGCCATAGCTGCTCCATGACCTCACACAACCAATTCTGTGATGTCATAGTCCAACCTGTGACCTCACACAACCTACTCTGAGATGTCACACAGCCCCTTTCTGACATCACAGCTGCTCTGTGGCTCTCTGACACAGCCCCAGAGGTGCCCATGGCTATGACACAGCCCCCCCTGGGCCATGGCACAGCCCCTGCCAATGCTGAGCACCTGTGAGCTCTGGGTGTGCCCTGCTGGTGTCCCTGAGATGGCCTGGCAGTGCCCCAGCCCTGCTGGGCTGTGCACAGGAGCTGCTCCTGGGCAGAGCTGTCTCTCTGCAGCGCTGCCACTTGCCAGGAGCTCCACGAGGCCTTGCTCTGTCACACGGACTTTTGGTTCCATGAGGTTCTGTACTCTCAGCAATGGTCTCCTTAGTTCCAAAGTGTCACCACGGACCCTTGGTTCCATGAAGCTCTGCTGTGTAACAAGGCTCTCCTGGATTCCATGAGGAATACAAAAGCTTTGCATAAACAATGAGCAAGACCATGGACTCCTTGGATCTGCGCTGTCACAAAGGACAGTTGGTTCCATGAGGTCCCATACTGTCACAATGGATATTTGGTTCCACAGGGTGCCACAGTGTCACCATGGTCTCCTTGGTTCCACAAGGCCCTGCAGTGTCACAGTGACTCCCAGGTTCCATGAGGCTCCACAGTGTCACAAGGGCTCCATGTGCCCCAAAGTGTCACAGTGGTATCCCTCCTGCAGCAACCAGCAGCCAAACCCACTACCAGGGCCAAATGCCTGGGAAGAAGGAGAAAGGGAGGCACTTTTGGAGTGATGGTTTTTGTCTTGCCAGGTCACAGTGACATGGGATGTGGCCCTGCTGTCCTGGAGATGGCTGAACACAGCCTACCCATGGCAAGGGGGAAAAGACAACAACCTCTGTCCATGGAACTACAGCAGCAGAGAGGTCAGGCCCCAGAAGGCTGGGTTGAAAAGACTGTCACCAGCAAGGGAAACACCAATGCAGGACATTTTCTGGAAAGCTGACATTTCAGGGCATTCTTTTATACAGGGATGCAGCACCAAATAGCAAAATTGACAGTTTCAGCTTTCCGTATGCCTTGAGAACAGCTGGAGTCTTTTCAGCAGTGTGTGCTGTTCCATCCCTTGCTTAGGGTGAGAATGTTGGATCTCTCAGCAGGCTCTGCTCTCCTGGGGGCTGATCTTCCCAGGCAGGCTCTAAAAGCAGAATAAAACAGCAGCGCAAGGCACAGCACAAAGGAAGCACCGGGCTGATCCCATTAAAACTGCCCTGCAGGGACATTTCACGGCTGACCCTCAGCAGCCCGGGCTGCAAACAAAGCCCGCTCGGGCCGAGCACAAGATCCCCACAGAGCCCTGAGCAACAGCTGGAGCCCAGCAGGGCCTTGGAGGAGGCAGGGCGAGCCCCGGGCCGGGTTCCAAAGGGGCTGCGGGGCTGGGGGCGATGGCGCCGAGTGCCCTGCCCGTGTGTGCCCTGGGCTCTGCGGCGCCACGGGGACACAGCCCGGGGCCGGGGCTCGGTCCTGCTGCCCCCAGGGCGCTGCCGAGGGCTCCCCGCCCGCCGGGGCCGGGGCGGCGCTGAGGGAGCGGCGCCGCCATTGCTGCCGCCATTGCTCAGGGGCGCTGAGGGGAGCGCGGCTCCCGCCAGCCCTGCTCGGCTGTGAGGGGAGAGAGAGAATAGAGAGAGAGGGAATGGAGAGAGAAAACAGACAGCGAGAGTAAAGATAGAGTAAAGACAGAGAGAATAAAGACAGAAGGAGTGAAGACAGAAGGAATAGAGAGAGAGAATAAAGAGAGGGAGAATAAAGACTGAGAGAGTAAAGAGAAAAACACAGAGGGGATAAAGAGAGCATAAAGACAGAGAGAATGAAAACAGAATAAAGGCAGGATATAGACAGAATAAAGACAGAGGGACTAAAGAATGAGGGAATAGAGAGAGACTAGAGAGAGAGAGAGAGAGAAAAGACAGAGAGGATAAAGGCTGAGAGAGTAAAGACAGACAGAAAAAAGAGGGGATAAAGACAGAGAGAATCAAGACAGGCATTGCTGCTATAGAAGGTCTGTGCAGTTCCCAATGCCTTCGGACACCTGCCCGAATGGCCATCCTAAGGGTGTCACCATCACCACTTGGCTGACCCAGGGCCAACATCCCCTGTGGAGATACTGGGACCAAAGTTATGTGAGCTGTGATGCCAGACACAAGGGGTTTAGTCTCTTTGGGATGAAGAAACAAGTTTTTCTGTCCATTTGAGATAGAAAACAACTTTTGATTGCATCAATCTGTTGTATATGGCATTCAAAAGGCATCACAAATACTAAAAAGAAATGATGATAAATATCTGTGGTTTAAAAAAACATAAAGAGGTAGTTAGAAGCAACATACATACTGACCAAAGATTAAATAAAAGAAAAACTATTGTGTTAAAAAATCTTATGCAGTTTTGTCAGTGATTGTTCTTGGTTTATAAAACTTTTAAATTTGTTTCCTCTGATCTGCATTTTTGTCTTGCACACATGAAGGTCTGTTGTCCATTCCAAGAGAAAGGCATCCATTATGTGAAAAACGAGTTTCACTCTCCTGTTGAAATTTAAAAGTTTAATAAAGGACAATAGGGGATGTTATAAATTGGGTCTCAAAAACCAATCAGAGACGTAGAGCCAATTAAAGAATTTATTAATTGAGCAAGCAGATTGCAGCCAATTTACAGCGCTGGGCGGGCGCGGCGAGCCTCCCTGCTACGCCTGCAGCACCGCGCCTAAAGATTACAAGCCATCAATTTTTATAGCCCTTTTTACCCTCTCCCTTGAGTCCCCTCGTGGGTCTTGACTGGCGTTCTTTTGGGTGTCTCGATTGGCCGCAGAATCGTCGTTCTCTGCGTTGGTTGGTTGTGGTTTGGGGTACGCGGCTCTCGGAGGGGTTTCTTTCTTGCCAGCAGTTAGACTGTGTCCCGTGGGAATCACACAAGGCTTGCTGAGCGGCCTTGCGAAAAGAGTTACAATTGTTGCAAACCTGCAGCAGAAAGGTTTGGCTCTAAAACAGGAACTCTTTCTGTTAAAGCAAAACTAAAAAGCAGAGCTTAGCAAAAGTAAAGAATTAAAACTTATTGATTTTCTAAACGATTTCGTGAACTATACCTTCTGTAATTTATCACATACACCATACAGGTGACATTTGTTTTGCAGTTTGAATATGCAATGTTCATACACAATGCTTATACAAGCATAAATAGCAGCTTTAAATCCTAATTCCTTCTTCACACAAGGATGTGTAACCCATCAGAAATATTTAACAAGGAGCCATATTAGCTTTGGGCTTGATGGTATGGGTTGTTTAAAGTGTGTGATGAGTAATGGGATCTCGAACAAATACCACTCTTTCTAATTTGGGTTTGTTCTTTATCAGCCCTGCTGCATAGAAATCTCTTCTTTACAGCAGAGACAAAATGAAATTCCTTAATACAGATGAGAATTGTGTAATTCAGGCTGATTAAAGGGGAAGTTCTCTGTTATTGTGAAAAGATAAACTAAATGACCTGTTTGATGTACATCCTGGAGGAGGCTTTGAAGTGAAGAGTGAAAAAGAAAAAATATTTTCCTTACGAAGTATCTTGAAAGAGTTGTTTTGGTTTACAGAAGCAGCTGCACTGATCATGACCTCCACAATTATAAATGCACAGCAACGACTTACTTGACTTAATCTGGCCACAATTCAGAGCTGCAATTCCCAAATCTCATCAAATAGGTTGTTATGCTATAATAACGAATGAGAGCAGAAATAGCAACATTTCTCATCAGGGTTTTGGCTTGGAAAGGCCATTTAATTTATGCTCCCTCAGCTGCCAGCCTAAAGTATGCTGTGCAAACCTTAGGTGTACATTGGGACTTTATGTATTTCTTTAGCATCAACTTAGGTGCAAACCTGGTGTAAAACCCTCCACACATCACACTGATTTCCAGTGACAGAACTTCTCTGTTCCAGCACAAAACTGACTTTTCCTGCTCCAGCAGGGAACAGCCCCCATCCCCCTGTGCCACCCCATCCCTCTTCTCCTCAGGAGACACCAGCCCGAGCTGTCAGCCGTGTCCTGCCTCAGGTCTGGGCACAACTTTTCTGTCAACAAAAGATCTCCTGGACCCTGTGCAGACTTGGCTGTGCAGCAGGATGGAGACCATCTACAGGGAGCAGTGGTGGCTTGCAGAGATCTCACAGAGCTGCATCCTGCACACTCTCTGTATGTATGGGCCAGACCAGGAGATCATGACCCAGAGCCTGCAGGACATCCTGGAGGAACACACAGTGCCACTGGTCCAGGGCACCACTGACATCATTGTGAGGCAGTGCAGAGAGGAGGCCCAGAGGCTTCTGTGCTCCCAGCTGCTGTGGGTGAGGATGACAGCCCAGCAGCCAGCAGCAGCTCCAGCAGCTCCAGCAACTCCACCTTGTCCTTGCCTTGGATGGGGACTCCAGCCAGCAGCCCTGCAGTCTCAATGGAGGAGGAAGAAGCTGCCACAACATAGGCTGCCCACCCCAGGGGTCACAGGCACCCCCAAATTGTGGCTCTGTCTGCAGGGTTGGACCAGTCCCAGGAGGAGCCAGAACAGGAGTGGGGATGGTGGTAGGTCCCTCTGCCCAGAGCAACAGGCCCACACCCTCTGTATCAGTATCATGTTGTCTATAATTTGTTTGTGGATTTGTTGGGTTTTTTGTTGTTGATCAGAAGGTTTATATATATATGTCTCAAAGAGCAGATAAGGTTCAAACTAAAAGATTGCGGGACATTGTAGATAAACGCTAAAAAAGATTTGGAATAATATCAGTTATATTGGAATAAGTGGTAGACAACTCAAATATCTGTGCAAACATGAGAATAGATATTACTTCACTTCATTTGGGAGTGCTTTCTATAATTATGGTATAGGCTCAAAAATTATTGCCAACTCCTACTTCAGTACACTTATATTAAAATGTCTAAATCAAATAAATCACCATCAAACCCTTTAAATTCATTAATTTCAAATTTGCAAAACCTTCCTATGTGTGATGGTATTGCAGCCTCCTGAGTTCCTGAAGCCCTCACTCACCTCAGCTCAGTTTGGGCACGAAGGGGATGGTTCTGTTTGTGAGATGTGGGGACAGGAGGAGGGAAGACTTTGCAAACGCTGTCACCAGGGCAGGGCTGTTTTCATTCATGGTGACAAGTGGGAGTACTTAAGCTTTTTATTTACTGAGAGGGAGGTGCTGAAGGGCAAAACTTCTCAGGAAGAAGGACATGCTGCACTTCCAAAGGAGGGTGAGTGAAGGGGAAAAGTGTCATTCGTCTTTCATGGAAGGTGTTTCATTTTTAACAAATTATTTTTGCTGAAGATATACCTAGACAGCACTGATTTAGAGCATTTTATCAGACTCCCAGAGTATCCTCACATCTGTTTTGCCACATTTTCTCTCTGTGTTTCATTGTGAATGATTTCTCCTCCCCGGGTGGCTCCTGCTTGGAGCTCTCTGCTCAGTGGAGTCCCGTTTGCTCAGCAGCCTTTGCAGCGAGTTATTCCCCAGCGTGTGGCTCTGCTGCCATCCCAAATCTGCGGTTTCACTGCCAGCCTGACTGAGACTGGGGAGCTGCTGGGCATGGCTGGAGAATTTCCCCCAGTCCCCTTCACTCACTGCCAAAATCCTCCAGCAATACTATGTTTACATTTGCTTATTGCTTGGAAAAACACAACTTCATGCTTATTTCAGTTTAAAAATTAAATTTATTGAAGATTATTACACTTGCACTTCTGATATGTAAGTACACAAAAATCAACATAAGTTAAAAAATTAGATTTATTACAAATTGCTGCAACCACACTAAGAATTAATATACAAATATCAATTTAAGTTTAACAAAAATAATTTATTACATCATATATATATTATATTATATTATGAAAATCTAGCACAAACATAAAAATAAAACCAGATGTAAATAAATAGAAATAGAAATCTAACTATACAAACATCAATCTACCTATCTAAATATCCATATATAATTATCTATAAATATATCCTGAAGGGATTTCAGAAGCCCAATCTCCACACGTTCTCCCTCTGTCTCTTCCTCCCATGCAGCACAGCCCTCCTGGTCAGGGACAGCAGATGAACATCTGGGAAGCAAAGGCAACACTGAGTCAATATCGGGACATTTCCCTGGGCAGCAGCTGCACTTGTGTGAGGAAAGAGAAAATCTCAGAGCCTCCCCAGCAGGGTGAGAAAGAAAAAGCAGGCTGAGCCTCAGCCCCAGCCTGCCTCACTGGCCCTGTGGCCTCACCCAAGCTCTCAGGGGGCAGCAGCAGCAGCTCCCTGTTCACTGCTCTTGCTGGTGCCCTTCAGCTTCTCCCTGATGGTTCTTGTCACTCTCCGATGTTCTTGAGGCATTTAGGGAAGCTGTGGCAAAATTGTACACACAGGAATTGGTGGAATGGCCTGGCAGAGCCACAGTCCTGGACCCCTCTGTGCTCCCTGCTGGCTCCCTCCATCCCCTCAGCCCTGCCATCCCCTCAGCAAACCCACAGCCCCCCCGTTCCTTCAGACCCCCACAGTCCATTCTGACACATCGAGTCCCCTTAGACCTGCCACCCCCCTCAGCCTGTGCCACTTCCCTGTCCCCTCAGCCCCCACCATCCCCTGCAGCTCACCCTGAACCCACAGCTCCACCATTCCCCTTTCCTCCCCCACACCCCTCAGCCCCACAGTCCCCTCAGCCCCACCAGCACCTCAAGCTCACTGTCCCTTCAGTGTCACCTCTCCTCAGCCCCCTCAGCCCCTCAGTCTCACCGTCCTTCAGCAGCTCCTCAGGGGACACCAGCTGCTCTCACTGCTCTAGGGACACCTGGGGACACCTGGAACTGCTGCTCCGCCCGGGCCGGCCGCCAGCTCGGACCCAGCACGGGAAGAGGGGACAGAGGGGACATGGGGGGAAAGCAAAAGATGAAATAGAAAGCAGAGCAGGGAAAGAGGTTAAAAGTAAGCCTATGCCTACACAAATATTAATTCATGTACCTAAATATTAATAAAACTCCAACTATATACATTCCTTAATTTAACTATATGCATATAAAACTTACTCTAATTACATATAAATGTATCTATGAAAATCTATAAATCTAACTACAGATATATAAATTCAATCACAGCTATAACTATATTTATGTAAATGGATCTAAATCAAACTATACAGATTTTTAACTGTAAGCACATATAAACACAACTTTATAATTCTAGAAATAAATCTACATAGGTATAAAAATGTAATTGTAAAAATCTAGAAACATAATATATACAGAGGGATCCCACCTGTCTGATCTTCACAGGCTCTCCCTTGGTCTCCGTGTCCCACGCAGGGCAGCCCTCCTGGCGAGGTAGATCAGATGGATGTCTGGGAAACAAAGAGAACACTGAGTCAATATCTTGCCTTCATGAATATTTCCCTTTGGAAGGAATTGTAGTTCTGTCAAAGATTGTAAAAGATTGCCTGAAAGGCAGACTCTCACATGGGAATTTGAGGCCTCCTCTTTACAGAAGAGGGATCCTTCCAAGTTTTCAGAACTTCACAAGTTTTGGAGTATCCCAATAAAGCTGCAGCACCCGCAGTGAAAATGGCACCCACCAGAGCTTGAAACACACACAGTCCCAGCTCACACAAAGAACCCAGCCTTGGTCTTTCTCTGTGCTCACAGAGACACCTCAGTCCTCACTGAAATGGCTGAAGCTGACGGGTGATGTGAGCTGAGTTACAAACCAGCACTGGTCCCTGGCATCTAAAAAGTGCTCTCTGCAGTGAGCAACAGCTCTTCCAACTCGACCAGCAGCTTTGGGATGAAGAGCTGGCAGAGAAAGAGCTCCCTACAAGGCCTGCAGGCTGTACCAGCCTTGCTTGAGAATGCAGATCCAAAGTGCTCTCTCTCTCTTATTAGTTCTCACTAATCTGAGGAAATTAAATTTTGCTTTTAGCTACTGCATTTGTGTTCTGTGATTTGTCTGGCCTCAGAGGTTCTACCACCTGTATTTTTAATGTGTCTCACTACAGCAATCAGCAGACTGCTACTACAGAGATTTAATGCTTTCAGACACAAAGCTCAGCCTTCTACTCTGACATTTTGCTGACATATTCCACAGTTACTTCAAGAGTCATTCAGCACTGCCTCCAGAGCACTGCCACCCTGCAGCAAACCTATCCACGGACTTCAGCTGGAAACTGGGACACCCAGCTTGGTGACACAAGTGCCAGAAGGTCAGCTTTATTCACTGCTCTCTTGCCACACCCACAGGACTCAGGGTCAGTGCTGCCAGAGAAGCGTGGAGGGCAGGGCTCCACCGGGGAGGCTGTGCCAGTGCCCTGCTGGAACTCAAGGCACCAGGAAGCACCAAGCCTGCAGACAAGAACTCAACTCCTCTGATCTCCCTTCCTGCCACAGGCAGGCTCACAGCAGCCATCTCAGACCTCTCTCAACCAATGTGGGCTCTCTCCTTACCAAGCTCCTCGGGCTCCAGGGAACTGTTCCCATGGCTCACGGTGCCAGGCAAAGCTCTCTCTGCTGCAGCCATGTTCTCAGGCTCCCCTCCTGAAGACTCGGGAGCGACACCAGTGCTCCCCTTAAAAGAAAACCAGAAAGAAAGAAAACCCAAAGATCACTCACTGTTTTCTGCAGGGATACAGTAGTTAAGAGCCTGCAATATTTCTTTCTCTTGAGGAAGAAAATGCTTCTGAGAACTGGCATGTGTGAGTTTACAGAAGACAAGAAGCCATCACACTTGGCAATACAATATGGACAATTCCAAAAAATCCCATTCCCAGCCTTGAATCTGCCTCTCCTCAACAGTAAATCTAGAGAAGGCAATGGGTCTGCATATTATATGAAATGGAGGAATCCTTTGGCAAAGCTGTGTAATAATATGCAAAAATGCCTGTGCCAATACAGACACTGAACATTTCAGGCAAGTCTGGGAAGAGGTAAGAGTTAAGAGAAAGTACATTCCTAAGTCAAAGAGGAAATCTGTCAAACACAATGACTAATGGTCCCTGACTGAATTGCACTTCAACACAGCAGAAGCCCCTGGGCTTCAATTTCATGTGCAGCACCAACATTGTCCTTCCCTCCAATTCACAACTCACAGGGCCTCAGAACCAACACATCTGCTCCCTAAAGACTCCAGGGCTCACTCACTTTCATCTCTTGCTCCTAACAAGGAGGTCTGGCACCCAAAGGCAGTGGAGAAGATTGACTTCTCAAACCCAGTCCAGAAGCTGCCAAAGCTACAAGGTTGAATGTGGGGCAACACTGAACACATGACGTGGGCACTAAGGAAGGAGTCCTGCCAGCTCCTGGCACAGGGATGTGCTCCTCCCTCCACAGCCCTGAGCACAACAGCCTCATCCAGGCTGCAGCTTTGCCAGGACTGGATGGGAACACACATCTCTTCCCACAGAGATGTCCAAGAGGAACATGACAAAGCTCTGGAACATGGAGAGCAAGACTGGCCAGTTTGCCAGTTTGCTGAGGATTTCCCAGATACACATGTGACTGCAGGCTACAGAGAGGACCAGAAAGCTGCAGCTGCAGCACATCCCCTCACACGGCTCTGGCAGTGCCTACACACACAGCAGGGCTCACACAGCAGCAGCAGCTGCAGCCCAGCCCTTGCTCTGCCTTGGCCTTCCAACCAAAAGGAGGCAGAGCCCACAGCTGGTGCTGTAACAGAGGCTCCTCTCACATGCCCCTCCCTGGGTGGGACACTTTGCCTTCAGGGGCAATTCTCCAAACACTCTTCTCCTATTTCACATCAAGCTAAGCTTGTTAGAACCTACAAAGCATCACCAGGAATGATGCCCCTGCACTAGGGATTCTTCCCAGGAAAAGGAGAAAGGAGCACCTAAACTTGGCCAACACCTCTCATCCTCACTAAGGATGAGCCCCCTTTTCCTTCCCTCCTCCTTTGCAAATCTTGCTTTACCAAGCAAATCCTTCCCTGTCCATTCACAGCTCAATTCAAGAAGCCTTTCCTTCTCAGCCATGCAACAACTTTCAAAAGCTCTCAGTCCAGCCCTTTTCATCTCTTTCCAATGCAGTTACCTGAGCAAAGGGAGACCTTTCAGGTGGGGAGCAGGAAATCATCTCCTCCAGCGTCTCAAGCACCAGGTCCAGAGTCAGTGGTGGCAATTCCTCTTCCCCAGGCTCATTCCATGGCCAGCTGGAGGCTGTCCATGCTGCACAACCAGCACTGCCAGTCGGAGCATCGGGGGCTGAACTGCTCACTGTGGCTGCAAGAATCCAAACACTTGGGTCAGGCTCCAGAACAGAGCTTGGCACACAGAGCTCTACTGCTGCCTTGGATCAAACACCACAGGAAGCACACAGCAAACTCAGTGCCAGAAATGTATTCCAACTTCCCAGGGGATTGGAAGACTGATTTCTTCCTTTTAAAAAGTATTTATTCTAATTGATGTGCACGTTGGTTAAAGTATGGACTGTAAAACTGATCTAGAGACACACACTAATACTTTGTAATCACAGCTGTTTCCATCTCTCCATCAGCTTGAGGATTTGGCTGCTTTTGAGTTTTGCTGAACAAAGAAAGTGGATCCCCCTTGGAAGAGCCCAGATCTGCAGACATGCAGGCTAAAATCAAAGTGGGATTGTATTGCAGAAAAGCAACCTTGTGGCTGAGGCTGTATTCTGCAGCTGCAACTGTTCTGGGGACACACAGAGCTCATTGAAATGCAATAAAAGTCTTTGCAGGAGAGACAATCTTTAAACTCTGCAATATCCTATCAGCATCCTAGTTTGGCTTCACTCAAGAAAACAGGGGAGCTCACCAGACACTGAGCAGTTGTGGGCAAATGTTTTTTGCCTCAGTCTTTCTCCTCTACAGAGAGACTGTTTGGAAAACCCCCAGAAAATCCTCCAAATCTGGAGGAAGGACAGGAAATACAGACAGAGATTGTTTTTGTTCTCAAGGTCCCCCTTCCTGGTCAACTTGACAATTTCTACCTGATTCTCACTTGACATCTACCCATGACAGAGTACTGCAGAAAAATACTTTAAATGGTCTGTTGGCTGGAGCAGTTGGTAAAGCAAGGGTAGAAGTTCTTTCCCTACCTGATGGGCTGTAGGCTGGCAGGTGCTGCTCTGAAGATGTGCAGCTGCTGTCACTATTGCTCCTGGGCTTCGTTTCCCTTGGCAGCAACTGTACTTTACTCAGCAAAGAGCAAAACTCAGATCCTCCCAAGTAGGGTGAGGAAGAAAAAAATCTCCACATGTTCTGGGGCTTTGCAACAACCAACTCCCTGTTTGTCTATTTAGGTCTCACCTATTCGTTTAACCATCTGGTAAAACTGTCCCCTG
>NW_028147635.1:3373452-3381075 GCF_008360975.1 Lichenostomus cassidix
TATATCCTCCCTTTTACTGGGTAGGCAAAAATCATTAAGCAACTGATATATTGTTTTCAGCAAGCAGTTCTTAGTAAATCATTATCCAAACTCAGGCCTCCTAGGTAAGTTCCAGAAGATTATTATTCAGCTTCTAGCCCCCCTAAATTAGTAACTTCTACCCCTGTAAATCCATGGATCCCAGAGGACAATTCCCGAGGCTCCCAGAGTCCTGGCTCTGCCATGCATCCCAAGGGAGATGTGCAGGGCCAGGTGACAAGGTCCAGGCAGCTCTTTAGGCTTCCAGAGCATGCAGCAAAGTTTGCTTTGCTGAACATTTTCCAGCACATTCCCATCTTGAAGTAGAAGGAAGAAGGAAAGGGAAGCGAGTCCCTGCAAAAATCAAAAAATGATTGCAGCTGGAAGGAACTCTGCCCATGGGTTATTTTGCTGAAAGGCAAGTGGAACAACATCTTGCAATTACATTTCACTGCCAGTCTGTCCTGGTTAAAGGAGCAGGGCACCATTTTAGCACTCTGTGGGTCTGACCATGATGACTTATCACTGGTAAAAAATTTGAGATGCAGACACGCAGTATAGGAAAAGGGTAACACCTTGATTTAATAGGATCCCAGATGCCTACCGATGACCAAGAGAGCGACAATATCCCCGTATACAATTTATGGACCTCATAGATTAGCATACCTATCTCAAATTCCCAATGAGAAGTCTAACAAATGAAGTAATTGCCCCCTTATTCAAATTACCTCCCCCCAAAAGGTTACAACTCAGTTCACAAAAATATGTCCCAGTGATTGGGCTCTTACCAAGGTTGGTGCCTCATGCTCTTGAGATTGTGGCGATTTGTTTCGTCTTCTCCAAAGAATTCTGAGCAAGGCAAGGGTAGAAGGGTTATAAACATGTGGGGCTAAGGTACAGGGAGTAAAAAGGACAGGAATGGGAAAGGGTAAAAAGGATATAAAGAGAGTAAAAACGTATAGTGAAAAAGGACAAAAACCCATCAGGCATCAACCAAACTAGGCATTCTACTCCCATTAGGATATTTCTGATGAGCTGCTGATGACAGGTCGTTTGCAGGAGCTGCCCAGTGCACCCCTGATCCCTCAGGCTACCAGGTGGGTGTTAAATGAGATAAGGAAAGAGAGGCAAACCCTGCAAGGGAAGGCAGTGTTTCTGTTTCTTCACACCAATGACTCAGCTGAGATGACTCCTTCCAGGGAAGCATCAGCACAGTTCACCTACCCTGAGAGGTCATCTCTGCTAATGGGCCATCATGGACTCAATGGCACCAGCACAATGGGCAGCTGCAACGACTGAGACCATCAAAGACTCCCCAAATATCCCATGACTCACAGGATGCCATCTTTCCATTGTGAAACTCCCTGGCCTGGGGGAGGTACTGAGCATTCCCACCTGAACCTGAGCATATAAAATCTGGCTTTGGGGATGTGGGACACAACTCAAGAGACCCAGAGGAGGAGGAGCAGAACTTCCACAGGACTGCAGCCACTGCTTTAGACAAGACTGCAACTACCACTTCAGAAGGACTGTGACCACCCCTCAGACCAACAGGTTTGGTTGCCTTTTGCTTTCTCTTTGCATACAATGGGGCCACGTGGCGCTCAGCACAGGAACTAAGGAACACCATGCTGTTCTTCTCCGAGGGTGCCTGGTTATACTCTGCCTTTGAGAGTTAAAGCTGTGTCATTGTATTTCTTGTAATCTCTTTGGTGGATTGTGACTCCCATTTAATCTCTTTTGGAGCAGTTTGGGGGAATCCATTTCTCCTGCCAGTTTAAACCAGCACAGCATTTCAGAGGTGTTTTAGACAAGAGGCTTTTTACAGTGACTATACAGCCAGTGATTTCTAGAGATGGACTGGGGCAGGAATAACCTTCAAACCCAATGGACTCACATCTTGTTTTTCCCCCCAAAACAGGATTTCCCATTCCCAAACTTGGCTGGATGGAGAAGGAGGCTGTGAGTAAGAGGAAGATGCCCTGGGACAGCCAGGCAGGTAAGGAGGAAGTCACTGCCCCTTTCCTGCTCTCTTCTCCTCCATCTCCCAGCCCAGCATTGCCCCGGGCTGCAGGACAACCCTGCTGCTGAAGCCGTCATGCCGAGAATGAATTGAGGGAATCTCCTTCCCCTTCCCTCTGGCATGGAGGCAAATCCCAAATCCTCTCCTTGTCCTTCCTCCCCCAGGCAATGAGCTGACGACAGAAAGTAAGGACGACAAATCCTCCCTGAAGAACCTCATGGAAGAGGCCATTTTGAGCAACTCCATGGTGCAGGAATCCAATGGGGAGGAAAAGCCCTGGAGATCCCATACGACAAAAGGCTCCAAACCAAGCCCAGGGTGCTGTGAGGAGCAAAGACCCACCCTGTGCCAGGAAATTGGCCAGCAATCGAGCCAGAGCTATAAGCAGGTGGCCCATGAGCAGCTTCCCACTGGGGAGAAGCCCTACAAGTGCTTGGAATGTGGGAAGAGCTTCAGGACAAGCTATCATCTAATCCGCCACCAGATGATCCACACTGGGGAATGGCCCTACGAGTGTGGGGAATGTGGGAAGAGCTTCAGAGACAGCTCTGACCTGATGATCCACCAGAGGATCCACACTGGGGAGAGGCCTTATGAGTGTGGGGAATGTGGGAAGAGGTTTCAGACCAGCTCCAGTCTCCTCCTCCATGAGCGGATTCACACACAGGAGAGGCCCTTCCGCTGCCCTGACTGTGGGAAAGGCTTCAAGCACAACTCCACCCTCATCACCCACTGGCGCATCCACACAGGGGAGAGGCCCTATGAGTGTCCCAAGTGTGGGAAGAGCTTCAGCCAGAGCTCTCACTTGACCAGACACCAACGGAGCCACCAGTAAGAGAAGCCCTGCACAAGCCCCAACTGCAGGAAGAGCTTTGTCTTCTGCTCCAGCCTTATTACCTAAAGCCTCATGGTTTTAGTGCTATTTGGGAGGGGTGTTCAGTGTTCGGGAGCTATTCTGGATGATTTGGTGCTTCTGGGGTATTTGGTACAGTTTCTTTCTCCATTTTGTGTTTGAAAAGCCAAGAGGGTTCATCCAGTACCTCAAAACCACTAGATTCCACTGGAAAGTACTCAATGTTACCCCAAAATGGCTCAATCCCTGCCCAAAATGACTCAATTCCACAGCCCCTCAGGGTGGGATGGCATTGGAAGGAGATTGGGCAAAGTGGGATGCAGTTCCAGAGGGGTGAGATGGGCATTGTGTGGGGCAGGATGGGTGGGATGGGAATTGGAGGGGAAAATAGGGCTTGGGAAGGGGGTCTTGATGTCCAGGAGAGGTGTGATGGGTTGGGGTGGGGATTGGGAGTGTGGGACAGGGTCTGGAATGAGACAGCCAAAGGTTGGGGTGATGAAGGGAGAGGAAACCTGTTCCTGAGTTTTTGGGTATTATATAACAGGATTATTTCTCATGAGCCTTGGGGCAATAAAGAAAAAGGAGGTTCATCCTTTTGGTGTGGTGCTGTGTGTTGGCATTTGGGGATTCATTTCTTGTTATTGTTGTTACTATTATTTGTATTATTTATTAGTGTTATACTTCTAAATCCCACCCATTGTTAATAGTGGCTGGATGGCAGCTCACTGGGAAGATTCCCTTCCTTCTCACAGTGGGATTGAGCTGTATGGTCACTTCCAAGTTGCCAGTGGCTTCTAAAGATGCAAAATCTTGTTTATGTTGGTTTCGGTGTGGTTTGGAGCTGGGGAAGGGTCTCATCCCCTCCCAGAGGTGCTCTGAGCCTGCTCTGCACCACATCTGCACTTGTGGCACCTCACAGCTGCCCTGCCCTGGGGACATGGCAGGACTCCCTCCTGCCAGGGCTGAGGCTTTGCATGGCCTCTCATGACCCCTCATGTCCAAAGCTCTGTGCTGGCGCTGGCCTGAGCGCCAACATCACTGCAGCCCCACGGCCTTTGCTGTCCCCCCGTGTCCATTCCCTGTCCCCGAGTCCCGCCCGGCTCTGGCAGCAGCAGGAGCCGCAGCGCAGTGGGCGCCAGCCTGGCCCAGCCGGGGCTCCCAGCAGGAGCAGCAGCAGCATTGCCAGCCCTTCCCAGCTGCTCCTGCCTTGGCTTCCCCAGGGGTTTTTCCAGGGCAATTCTGGAGTACAGCAACAATCCCCCACAAACTGGTCTCTGGGCTCAGCCCTTGGCCTTTCTGCTTCCTCCAACCAACCCAGGCTTCTCTCAGCATTCCAGTTCCCTGCTCAGAGCCTTTGGCTCCCTGCAATCCTGGCCCCAAGGATCTGCTCTCACGAGTCCCTGGGGAGGCTTTGGCAGTCCCTGCCTTCAGTGGCGGCCAATGATGCTCCAAGGGACTTGGAATTTTGCTTCTGACTCCTTGAGCAGCTTCTTCAACCTTCTCTCAGTCCCTGAGGGTCACAGACTCAGCTCCACCATGGGGTCCATTAAACTCCAGAAAGCCCTCAGGAGTTCTTTGTCTGCCTTCCATCGTCTTCAAGTGTTCAGGGCTTGTACAGCTATTGGAGTCAGTTTGGTGTTCTTTTAAAGAGGAAGTTTTCAAAGTGCACCCATGACTTTTCTTTAACGTCAAGGAAATATTTTATTTTTCCGTTCCGAGAAGAGGTGATAGAAGCATTCCCCAAGTGACTTTGATGCTGAATGTCTCCTCAGGAGGTCTGGGCACGTAGAAGAATGAGCCCCTTGAGGGCTGACCCTGTTGGGACAACCTGCTCCTCACCCCCAACCTCACCATGGCTGACATTGCCCAGCTGGCACTCACATCCCTGTTCCCTGCATCACAAACTTGTCCCCTGAGCTCTGCAGCTGGCTGTCCCAGCCCATTGCTCCATGTTCCACCTGCTCTCCTCAGGGCTCTGCCTGCACACAGGCCCAGGAGAAGTTTTCCTGTTTGTGAGGAAAGAATGGAAAAGCCTGAGCAGGTTTCCTAAACAACAAACCCCACTCAGGAACCACATGCTCAGTACAGGCTGCCTCTGATGATGTCACCTTTCTACCAGGGACAATGTGGCCAAAAGTGATCTCTGTAAGCAGAATTCTCTGTATCTTGAAGCACAATTCTCTGTCCCTGTTCTTTCCCTTGATCTCAGTTACAGATGGAAGTTTTTGGTGCCATTCTCACCTTTAACCCCTCTTTTGAATACAAACAGATGTTGAATACAAACAGGTGTGTTAAGCAGGTGTTGTTCAATGTTTATGCAAAGCTTTTGTTTTCCCAATGGAATCACAGAGATCATTGTGACACTTTGGGGCCATGTGGAACCATGGAGACCAAAGTGACACTGCAGGGCCTCATGGATGAAGGGAGACCACTGTGACTGTGTGGCACCTCATGGAACCAAGGGGTCATTGTGACACAGTGGGGCCTCATGGAACCCAGGAGTGCATTGTGACACTGCAGAACCTCATGGAATGAAGGGGACACTGTGACACTGTGGTGCCTCGTTGGAACTCAGGAGACCATTGCTGACAGAACAGGAGCTCATGGAAAGGGGAGAGCCAGGCCCAGGGGACATGGCTGCAACGGTGATGGCTGTGAGGTCACTGCCACTTCAGCAGTCTGCTTGGCCCTCAGCAGAGATTCTGGCCAGAAGCACTGTGAGGTCATCCAGCACATCAGAGAACCCACACAACAGGAATTCCTTCCTTGGGGAGAGGAGGGGTTTCACTATAGCAGGTTGCACAAAGCTCCTGTCCTTGGACAATTGCTGGGATGAAGCATCAACTTCACTGGAAAAACAGTTGATGTTTTGTGACAATCTCATTATAAAATATTCCTTCCTTATAACAAATCTAAATCCACTCTCATTTAGTTTAAAGATATTGACCCTTCTTCTGTCACTGCAACCTTTGGGAAAAAATGACACTCCATTTTCCTTGCAATTTGACTAATATTTTTCCTTTCTCAAAACCTTGGAGAGGACTCAAAAATCTCCCAAGATGGGGTTTGGAGGCCTCATCACATAAGCAAGTTGTGCACTTACAGAGTGGGCTGTGTAACATCATTAAGTGGCTGTATGACACCACAGCTGGGCTGTCTGACATTACTGACTGGCTTGTGACACCACAGAGCAGGCTGTGACATCCCAGAGGAGGGTGTGATATGTGACATCATAGAGTGGTCTGTAGCATCACAGTGTGGCTGTATGACATTACACAGCAGGCTGTGAGGTCATAGAGTGGACTTGTGACACCACAGGGTGGTTATGTGACATCAGAAATGGGGCTGTGAAATATGGAATGGCTGTGTGACATCATAGAGCAGGTTGTGACATCATGGAATGGGCTGTGACATCACAGGGCAGCATTAAGTGATCACAGCAAAGGCTGTGTGACATCACAGAGGGGGCTGGAAACACAGAGTGAAGTGTGACATCACAGGATGGATGTGTGACATCACAGGAGAGCTGTGTGACATCAAAGGGTGGCTGTGTGAGGTCACTGGGGAGGTCACTCTTCCCAGCCCCACCTCACAGTCCCCCCAGACAAGTCCAACGCTGCTCATGCACAGCAGGGTCCCCTGTCCCCCCAGGTCCCCCCTGCCCCCCAGTGCCACAGCCTCCCCCAGAGGATGTTCCACGAGATCGACCCCCAGAGCCTGACACAGGGACAGGGGGGACAGGGCCCTGGGGGGTGGGACAGGGGGACAGGGACCCCCCGGCAGTGTCCCTGTGTCCCTCAGGGTGAGAGCCTGGCCCAGGGCTCCTTCACCCTGTTATGAACGAGGTCTTGAGAGCACTTAAAAAATCCCCAGCAAGGGATCAGGAAAAACCAGATTTAATATTAAGCAACAGCATAACGAAGTTCCTTGGCAAGAGTCACTCTGCTTCTGACTGCACAGTTCAGGCACACCAGGGGAAAAAAGCAACAACAAAAGCAAGGAAATCCAGTCAATCAAACCAGAAATTACCTGAGAATTGGCACTGTGTGTGTGTGTGACAAAAGGACAGTGAGGGCAAGGATAAAAGGAATATGGCCTAAAAGCTTAACAGCCCTCAAACTTAACAGAACTTAACTTCTACATTAACCCTAACTTCTACCTTAAACTTACCAAATTAGCAAAAGAACAACCCTGAGCAGCATTTCACTTAGGTCATACCTTATGACTGAACCTCACTTACAGGCCTAACTCACTCAGATATCCAAGGCACTTCAACACCTCCCAGAGCAGCATTTCTCCCCATTTCCAGAGCACAGGCACACGTGTGTGCACACAGACAGAAAGAGGCAGTGCCAGGGAGCTGTCAGAAATTGCCCTGGAGGGCAGGGAAATGCTCACTGCGGATGCTTTTGCATCTCCCCAGCAGCCAAAGGGTTGAGCCTGGAGGAGTGGGGGGATCGGCCCAGGGTCCCTCGTTGTTCGGGGATGCCCCGAGTGCAGCAAACAGGAGAGTTCCCGGCTCGGAGAGGCCCCACTCAGAGGGAGCTCACTGCTCCAGGAGAGCTCCAAGGGGCTCCTTTTGGAGCCCTGTTGATAGGGCCCCAAGAGATGGGCTTTAGTCACAGCAATGTTCCATCCTGGCTGCACTTTGCATCAACAGCTTTCTCTGACACTGTGAGAACAGGGATGTTGTGCCACTGAGGGGAGAAAAACAGTTCCCAAGGCTGCT
>NW_028147635.1:3381575-3432155 GCF_008360975.1 Lichenostomus cassidix
AGGGGTATCAGTGCAATCTGTCAGCCAATAGGTATTTCCTGAGGTGATTTCCAGGTCCAGTTTTGAGATATTACAATTCTCAACAGTGTCGTTCTGATCTGTAAGAATTCCTTTGTAAGGAATATTCTCCTTCCATCCCTTTCCATTTGCCCTGGGTGCTATTTCCTTCCCACACGTGTTCCCAGATTTTTGTCAAAGTGCTGACTAAAGCTCCCCGTGGAATTGGATTTTCTGCAGAAGTTTCTTGGTACATTTTACTAATTTGTCACATCAAATTCTGATCCATCCTTTCCACTTTCCCACTCACCTGTGGTCACCAAGGGCTGTGTCAGTCCCTTTTTATACCCAGGGTTTTGCTCAGCTGTTGCACCACATCTGCTACAAAATGAAGGCTTCTCTCTGAAGACAAACCAAGTTGCCCCCAAATCTTGGTATGATTGATTAAGCATAATTTTTACCACTTCCCTGGATTTATTGGTGAGACAGGGAAAGACCTCTGGCCATTCAGAAAATTTGTCCACCAATACCAAAAGATACTGATTCCAAATTTGTCTGGGTAATTCACAGAAATTGATTCCCAATAACTTCCAGGTGAATTTCCCTGTTTTGTTCCAGGAGGTGGGCTTTTCCTATTTATGGGATTGTTTTTAAATAAATTGGACAATTCACTGTTATTGATTTTGCAGTTTTAGTCATTCCCACACCAAGCACAGAATTTCAGAGATTAGACAGAGGTGAGTTCCAGGCACTGAGGGTCTCCCTGGCACCTGGGGAGTCATTGGAGAGAAAGGCTCTGAGTGGCCAAAGGCTGCTTGGGCTGGGGGAAGTTGGGACACTCTGTCCATCAGATGTGGGACACCCCAGGCTGCTTGTAACCACCTAAACTGGGGTTACAATCCCCACTCAGGCACCGGTGGTGCCACGAGGCCAATTATAAAGCTGCTGCCTTGTGAGGATAGTGTTGTCCCTGTACAAGCTTAGCTATTTGTCATGAGGCTTCCTCTGCTGGGAGGCTGTAGGAAAAGTTTAGGGGAAAATTCCTATCCCAAGTGGCCAGTGTAAAGATAATATTGTGTTGTCTTTCCTTAGTTAATTTGTTAGTCGCCTCTCTACCCTGCATTGGACTCGGTGCAGAGAAAAATAAAATTTAATAGGAAGCAATTGGTTACTGAAAACGTGATTAGTTCTTTAAAAAGCTTTAGGCAGTGGCATTGTTGTCACTGAATTCGATCATGTCCAAAAGGAAAATCACTAGAACTAAAGGAGCTAACTGATAAGGTGAACTTCTCCAGGGAGAAAAGCAGAAGCCTACTAAAACCCTGAAAAAACAATAAAAGAGAGCAACTCAAATGCCTTATTCACAGACTGCAACTCTTGCAAAACTTTTTCAAAGCAGTCTCACTCCCTCCACTGAACAGTCAGTCTGAGGTATCCCCACTGAAAACCTGTGGGAAACAACAAAAGTCCTGCAACAGGCACTTCACAGAATGAAAACTCCACCTGAAAAAGTTAATGCAATTAACAACCTGTTCCACTCAGGTATATATTGCCAGGGAAACTTGTTTCTTTTCTCTTCTCCTCTAGGAATGCAAACACCCTTGCATTGAAGATAAGGAAAACGAGTTTGGGAGCAGAGTAACTGCAAACAGCAAAATCATGCTAAACATGATAACCATTTCTACAAGTAAACTCTGTCCCTTTGTGTTAGCAACAAGAAGTTTTTACTTCCTTTTAATAATTGGCCTAGTGGGCCAAATTTTCACTTTTCTTTTATAGGAACCTGCCAACACATGAAATGAAGCTGCGTGAAAGCCAATGAAAATTTCAAGTGTCACCATAATTGCTTGCATTGTCAGTTTGTCAGTGTTTGCAACTTATTTGTGTTTTCATTGCAAGTGACTTGCTGGAAGATCAAATATTAGTTAAAACATTCTACATATTATTAAGTTTGGTTTTTGTATAACTTGTTTTGTCTTTTTACTGAAAAATAGTGTGACAAACGTGGTTTTGGTTGTATAATTTGTCTCAACCAAGTTAATCCTGAGAGTTGGTATAAGAACTTATACAAATTTCTACTAACCTTCCCAGTTCTGCCTTGGAAGGATTTAAAATTATTATAATTTGGCTAAATTTTTTGAATTTACTAAGTAGTGAATTAAAGAATCTTAACAAAACACAAACAAATGTTATATGAAATGACATGAATAAAATACAGAAAAGCCTTCTACCAGCTCTCAAACCAATGGCTGTTAAACCTCCTTCCACATATCCTAAGAAAGTATGTTAACTTTGCCTCAAAAATTCAAAAGAAAAAACTAGTTGGGATAATACAACAAAATTTGAAAAATAATTATTTGCATTTTTTTTAAATTACAGTGATTGTAAAGCCACAGTTTTGTCAAGATTTGTGTCAAGATTAAATTACAACAGTGCTATAATCTGTCTCTAGGAAAACAGAGCATAGCCCTAATGTAAGGATAAGCTTGCTTAAGAACATTTTGTATGAAAATGTTTTGTATGTTCATTTTGTATCATAAAAATTAATTTTCATGATGTATAGAATTATCCAGCAGAATAGGAATATTACCTATAAAACTCTACCAACTATGTGTGAATGTGGTTGAGAGGAAAACATACATCCCTAATAGATCCATCCACATTTATACCAGGATGCAAAGTTAATCAGTTACACTACAAGAGCTGGGAATCCTCTTGAAACTCTGCTAATTGACACATGTTAATAGGTGCATCTGTTGAGGACACTCCTCTGTGGAATTTAAAGATAAAAACCAGCTGTATAATTCTATAACCAATTTCCAAACCTATTGAACCGACATCCAAGAGATACAATATAGAGATATCCCTCACACCCACCACCCATTTAGGAACACTAATTCCTGGGGTCACAAGGTGGGGGTACTGACTAATGAAAATTAAATTGATGATTACAAGTGAATTTATGCTTTGAACTATTGCACATATTGGTATGATTACCCATGTTATTGCTTCTACTGTTTCTATCTCTTCTCCTATTATCTTTTTTTCATCACCTCCGTGGACAACCCATATGCTGAAGAAGATTGCTAGGAAAGAGACATTTATTACAATGTTTGAGTCACAGGGTGGCTGTCAGAGACTGAAATAGTTCATGCCTCAAACATTGATATAAAGTTTTGCTCATTAGAACAAAAACTGTGTAAAGAACCTACAATCAAAGAAGCCTCCCTGAAGATACCTGACTGGGACTTTGGACTGAAAGTCAAACTGCTGACATTGGATAAAGGGAAACCTATTGTTCAGTCATCTCAGGCTGAGGGAAAGGAATACCACCTCTTTTCCTGCTTCTCCTTTTCTCTCTTTTCCTCCCCCTCTCTCTCATATTTACTATCAAATAAAACTCATGCTATTGACTGGCATATGGTCTCGTTTGCACCTTAATTCAGGCAGAGCTATTTCCAAAGAACCTTAATATTTGGATCACAACACCAGGTCTGCTCGTTAAAGTGAATGGGGAGTTTAGGGCATCAGGTCTACCCAGTATAAACCAGTATAAACCAGTCAATCCCAGTTTAAATCAGGAAAAGCACCTGGGTGGGTGACACCCCCTGCTGTGCAGGGAAATCCCAGTTTAAACCAGTAGAAACCAATATAGACCAGTTCAAACCAATATGAACCAGTATAGCCCCAGCAAATCCCAGTTCCCTCCCAGTATAAACCAGTAAGCCTCCCACAGACTTCCCAGTCCATCCCAGTAACTCCCACTGACCTCCCAGTATGGCCCAATGACCCTCCCAGTTCAAACTAGCAACTCCCAGTCCCTCCCAGTACCAAACCAGTTCCCTCCCAGTATAAACCAGTAACCCCAAATCCCCATTTTTCCCCTTTTCCTTCCCTTTAAACCCCATTAACTCCCTCCCAGTTTGTCCCAGTCCCTCCCAGTTTGCCCCAGTCCATCCCCATTCCCTCCCAGTATGTCCCAGTATATCCCAGTACCCCCAGTAAGGTGCCCATGGCCTCCTGGTAGTGCCTCAGTTTCTCCTCCCGCTGTCAGCACCACGCAGCATCAGGGGGGCGGAGCTTGAGCTGGCTGTGCTGGGAGAGGAACTGGGATGGACTGGGAGCACTGGGAGGGGATTGGGATAAACTGGGAGGGACTGGGAGGGGATTGGGATAAACTGGGAGGACTGGAAAGTTACTGGGCAGTTACTGGTGGGCACTGGGAGGGACTGGGAGGGGATTGGAATAAACTGGGAAGGACTGGGAGATTACTGGTTGGCACTGGGAGGATACTAGGAAGGACTGGGAGGACACTGGGATGGACTTGGAGAGACTGGGATGGAACTGGGATCTTACTGGGCAATTACTGGTGTGCACTGGGAGCACTGGAAGTGGACTGGGAAGTTACTGGGATGGACTGGGAATTGGTTTGTGGATACTGGGGGTACTGGGAAGGAACTGGGATGTACTGGGAAGTTACTGGTTGGCACTGGGAGGATACTGGGAATGGACTGGGATGTACTGGGAGGGACTGGGAAATTACTAGGCAGTTACTGGCTGGCACTGGGAGGGACTGGGAAGTTACTGGTGGGCACTGGGGGAGAACTGGGATGGGATTGGAATAAACTGGGATGGACTGGGAAGTTCCTGGGCAGTTACTGGTGGGCACTGGGAGCCACTGGGACGAACTGGGAGGGTGCTGGGGGATACTGGCAGCACTGGGATGTTACTTGGAGACACTGGGAGAGACTGGTGGCAACTGGGATGTACTGGGAAATGGTTTGTGGGCACTGGAAGGGACTGGGAGAGGACTGGGATGACACTGGGATATACTGGGAGGTTACTGGGAAGGCACTGGTGGCAACTGGGATGGACTGGGAAGGGGTTTGAGGGCACTGGGAGGGACTGGGATGGATTGGGAAGTTACTGGTGGGCACTGGGGGGTCACTGGGAACCACTGGGAGGGAACTGGGATGGACTGGGAGCACTGGGGTGAACTGGGAAGGGATTTGTGGGGACTGGGAGGAACTGGGATGCACTGGGAGGGAACTGGGATAAACTGGGAGGGGGTTGGGATAAACTGGGAGCACTGGGAAGTTACTGGGCAGTTACTGGTGGGCACTGAGGACTGGGATAAACTGGGAGAGACTGTGAGGGACTGGGAGGGGATTGGGACAAACTGGGATAAACTGGGAGAGACTGGGAAAGAACTGGGAACTTACTGGGCAGTTACTGGTCGGCACTGGGAGCTACTGTGAGTGGACTGGGATGTGACTGGGAGGGAACTGGAATGTGACTGGGAGGGGATTGGGATAAACTGGGAGTACTGGGACAGACTGGGAAGGACTGGGAGGTTACTGGTTGGCACTGGGAAGGACTGGGAGGTTACTGGGAGGTTACTGGGAGATTACTGGGAGGGACTTGGAAGTTACTGGTGGGAACTGGGAGCTACTGGGAGTGGACTGGGATGTACTGGGATGCACTGGGAGGGAATTGGGAGAGACTGGGAGGCAACTGGGACGTGACTGGGAGTGGATTGGGATAAACTAGGAGTGACTGGGAAGTTACTGGGCAGTTACTGGTAGGCACTGGGAGCAGACTGGGAGGTTACTGGGAGCACTGGGATGTGACTGGGAGGGCACTGTGGCAACTGGGATGTACTGGGAAGGGGTTTGAGGGTGCTGGGAGGGACTGGGAGCCACTGGGGGTACTGGGAGTTACTGGGAGGGGCTGGTGGCAACTGGGATGTACTGGGAAATGGTTTGTGGGAACTGGGAGGGGATTGGGAGGGGACTGGGATAAACTGGGAGGGACTGGGAAGTTACTGGTGTGCACTGGGAGGGCACTGGGAAGGACTGGGAGGTTACTGGGATGTGACTGGGAGGGACTGGGAATTGGTTTGTGGGCATTGGGGGTACTGGGAACGAACTGGGATGTCCTGGGAAGTTACTGGTCAGCACTGGGGGATATTGGGAAGGACTCAGAGTTTACTGGGATGTGACTGGGAGGGACTGGGCAGTTACTGGTGGGCACTGGGAGCTACTGGGAGTGGACTGGGATGTACTGGGAGGGGGCTGGGATACACTAGGAGGGATTGGGAAGTTACTGGGAGCACTGGGAGGTCACTGGGATGCACTTGGATGCACTGGGAGGTAACTGGGAGGTCACTGGGATGCACTGGGAGGTCACTGGGAGGTCACTGGGAGGTCACTGGGATGCACTGGGAGGTCACTGGGATGCACTGGGAGCACTGGGAGGTGGGGGGGATGTCCCAGGCCCGGCCTGTTCCATTCCCGCCGATGGGGGGGAGCAGCCATTCCCTCACCATTTCCTCTGCCGGGCGCGGGGCGATCCGGGACCTGCGGGCGGCACGGCGGCTCAGGGCGATCCCGGCCCCTCCCGGGGCTCTCCCGGGGCTCTCCCGGGGCTCTCCCGGCCCATCCCGGTCCCGCTGCGATCCCCCCGCCCCTCCCAATCCCGGGACTCACCGGAGCGGCGGCGGCTGAGGGCGGCGCGCGGAATGCCGGGAATGGCGCCGCCGCCGCGGGGCATGCTGGGATACACCGAGGCAAACAGCGGTGTCTCTACGGCCTCGCGGTGCATGCTGGGATACACCGAGGCAAACAGCGGTGTCTCTACGGCCTCGCGGTGCATGATGGGATACACCGAGGCACCTGCGCGGCGCCATATTGCTGCGAAAGCGTCCCTGCGCGGTGCTTTACGGCGGTGTGGCGGGAGGGGTTGCGACGCGATGGCGCCGCGCTTTACGGCGGCGTGGCGGGCTCTGTCAGCAGGGTGTTCGGGAAGGGAAAACATCTGGAAAACACCTGGAAACGCCCAGAAAAAGCGGATTTCGGCCGATTTCGATAATGCCAAGGGATGGAGACGAAACTCCAGTGGATCCACGGGGCCATTCCTGGGGGAATTCGGATTTTTTCTCCTAGAAATTCGGTTTTTTCTCCTGGAAATTTGGTTTCCTTTGAAATTTTCCTGTTTCTCCCGGGAATTTTTGACTGTTCCATTTAAAATAATGGAACTAATTTTTTGACAATGATTTTAACTAATTTTAACTAATTTTTTGACAATACCATTTAAACTAATGCAACTCGAATTCATACAATAAAATACAGTTTAACACAATACAAGTTTAAATTCATACCATTTAAAACTAATACAAGTAAAGACAAATGAATGCAACCTGAATCATTTAAATTCATAGAATTTAAAGTTAATGCAATTAAACAATATTTAATGCCACTTACATTTAAACCAATACAAGTTAAATGTATACAGTTAAATACAATTGAATCCCAAATCGTGGGAAATCATGGGATGGCCAAATAATGGGAAATCCTGGCAAATCATGGATTGAACAAATCATGGGAAATTACAGATTAGTCAAATTGTGGGAAATCATGGGAAACTGTGGATTGACCAAATCATAGGAAATCATGGGAAATCAAGAATTGACCAAATAAAGGGAAATCATGCGAAATCAGGGATTGGTGAAATCCTGGGAAATCATGGATTGGTCAAATTGTGGGAAATCATGAAATGGCCAAATACTGGGAAATCATGAAAAATCATGAATTGGCAAAATCATGGATTGGCAAAATCATGGGAAATCACAGATTGGCCAAATCATGGGAAATCATGGGAAATCATGGATTGCCAGGCTTCTGGCAGCAGATCAGGGTAGCTAGCAGCCCAAGACTCGGTCCCTTGGTGGACCAATATTTGGCCAATTAGTCTAATATGATTTAAAATACCATTTATTAGATGCAGAAAATAACAAACATACAAACCTAGAACAGATTGACATACATACACAAAAAAAGGCATAATTGCAAAACTATAATAGCTAAAATGCAATTATGGGGTAAATGCTTGCAAAAACTATAAAAATAGCTAAAATGCAAGTTAAGAAAGGTACCTATAAGCTAGGCAGAATAATACAATTTAGGAAACCAATGATCTGACCAAAATCTCAAACCTTGACACCTTGAAAGAAAACCAGAAGGAAAAAAACCCCAAAGATCACTCACTGTTTTCTGCAGGGACACAATAGTTCAGAGCCTGCAATATTTCTTTCTCTAGAGGAAGAAAATGCTTCTGAGAACTGGCATGGGTGAGTTTACAGAATTATATATATATATATCTGCTCATTAACCAAGTATTAATACCATTATGATCTATGTATCTACTCACTGCTGAAACAGGTATTTACCTTTCCACATTCAGAATAATCCAGACAAGGCCACATCTGGCCCTGTATGGGGCTGAAGGATCCAAAACAACTCCCTTGGTTCCTCCTTGAGGAACCTTGAGGTTTTTCTCCTTGAGGTTTTTTACCCCTCCTCTCTCAAGGGGAGAAAACCAAGAGGAGAGTGAAGTCAGATGTCCCCACACTACAAGTTCTGTCAGGTTGGTCGTTCAGCACTATCACAGCCAGGCTGCTCTCACAGTGCACTCGGAAGCCTCGTGGCCAGCAAAGGTGGAGGCACTGCAGCATTTCCCAGGTACAGCCGTGGCTCTGCAGGGCTTTGCTGGGACAGCTTCCCCCAGCTGATGTGCAGGTCTGGATGAGGGGAAAGGATTTGGGTATCTGGTGATGTCTTCCTTCATCACTAGAGGCAACCTCATGTAGTAATGATGAGGTGCATTGCTTAGTTTATCTATTTCTGATTTTTTTTTCATTTTTGCATTATAGTAAATGACATTATTACCTTAGCTGGTGTCTGCATCTGTGTCTCCCACCCACCATCAAATAAAACACACAGCCAGGTGAGCACAACACCTGAGAGTCTTCCCACCTTTTCCTTTGAAAGAGGAGAAAATCGCTGATGTGCACAAAAAGAAACAACCCTTCTCACACCTCCCTCCTGGGGTTCCCTGCAGCATGACCCAGGCAAGGGCTGCTGCTCCTGTCTGAAACCTCCCCTGCTGCCTCTCTGCCAGCCCATCTCTGGGAGAACACTCCCTATGGCCACCTCCTCAAACAAAATTGCCACTTTCCAACTTCCTCTTCTGCAGGCAGGTGAGAAAAGTATCCACTCCCAGCTCCTTGCTCCTAGAGGAAAACAAATGTTTTCAGCAGCAACAACCCTGAAATATCAACCTCCTTCCTTAACCTGGACACTGGGAGCTCACACCAAGAGCCCTTTTGTCCAAGGATATCCACAGAAGACCTTGAGGATGGAGCAGTTTGAAACACAACTCCTTCCAAGTCTAAACCTTCCTTGATCAAATTAATGCACACAAACCTACCCCAAATGGAAAGTGGGGCAGAAAGAGAAACTCCTCTCTCACAACAGCAAACTCTGGGCTTCCTTCTGTTCCAGCTGGAGAGGGAAGGCCATGGGATACTCCTGAGTTTGGGAAGGAATCCTGGGAAATGGCCAGATTTGGGAGGGCAGCAGAGGGAAGTTCACCAAAGAGAAGGAAAAGATTCTCTGCAAGCAAAACATTTTGGCAATATTTGGGAAGGGGAAAAAAAAATTTCAGCGTTTCAGAAAGTTCCCAGATGGAAATTTCTGCCCTCACAGAACAATCCCTCAGCCTCCTTGGTCTCTCAGGAAGCTCATGAATGAACCTGCAAGGCTTGGATATACATCCCTGGTGTCTCTCTGCCAGAGCAAAACAGCTGCCCAACAAGACTTCAAGTGAGCACAGGACAAACCTTCCCCCTCCACCTCCCAACACCAACCCAGAGGAGTCTCTTTCCATTGCAAGATGAACTCTGTGAGCAGTCTGCATTGACTAGACTTGGCTGCAGGAGGGGTTTTCACTGTTACTCTCCCCAGATGGGGGAAGACAGGAAGACCAGAAATGATTCCTGAGGAAAGAAAAAGGCACAGCCTCTTGTGGAGACACCAGCGTGAGCTGACTCCAACTGGAAGCCATTCATGCCTTGGCTAAAGCAACATCCATCCTAGGGGCAGCAGTTCAGCTTTGATGAGCATGCTGACAAAACTGCTGCCCCTTGCTGACAGGCAGGGATGAGGAGAAAGAACATGCCAGCTGGCTGGGAAAGAGGCAAAAAGAATGTCTTCAAGTGTCTCCTCTTCATCCTATCAGCAAGCAAGACAGAGCAATGTCCTTTCCTTCTGTCACCACAGGTGACCCGGGGATGAGATGCAGCACGGGGAGAGAGGTCGCCACTGCTGCCAGCGGCCTCGCAAGGGGCTTTGCCCGCCCCGCCGAGCCCGGCCAGCGCCCCGGGAGCGAAACGGCCGCACTGTGCCCGCGCTGTGCCCGCGCTGTGCCTCTCTGGCTCGTGTCGCTCGTCGCTCGTCCCCGCCAAGTCCTGCCCGCGCCGCGGCCGTTGCGCTGAGGCGTTGTTGCCCCAGTCGGTGAGCGGCGCCGCCATGCAGCAGCCCCCTCTGCCCTCGGGGCTCAGCGCCCGCACCTTCCCCGCCAAGCTGTGGCACCTGGTGAACAGCCCCCGCGTCCGCTCCGTGCGCTGGGACAGCCTGGCCCGGGGGCTGCTCGTCGAGCGCTCGCTCTTCGAGCGGGAGCTGCTCAGCCCGGCCGGCGCCCGCGGGCTGGGCGGCGAGGGGGCGGCGGCGGCCCCGGGCACCTTCAAAGCCACGCACTTCAGCAGCTTCGTGCGACAGCTCCACCTGTACGGCTTCCACAAGGTGGCGAGCGAGGGCGGCAGCTGGCTCCACTTCAGGAATCCAATCTTTCGCCGCGACCGCCCCGACCTCCTGCTCCGCATCGAGCGCCGGAGCAAGGCCAGCCGAGGAGGTGCGCCAAGGAGGTGCAGCAAGGAGGTGCGCAGCCGCCAGCGCAGCCGCTTGCAGCAGCTCCGCGGGGCCGGTAAGCCGGGCTGGCAGCGAGGGTGGCGCGGGCTTTGGCCGTGGGCACTGCCCGTGCTGGGGCTGCTCAGCGCAGCTGCCCGGCTGGCCCAGGGGCTGTCTGTGCTTGGGCAAGGCAGCCGTGCCGTGCCGTGCCGTGCCGTGCCGTGCCGTGCCGTGCCCCGCCGTGCCGTGCCGTGCCGTGCCGTGCCGTGCCGTGCCGTGCCGGTGCCGTGCCGTGCCCCGGTGGGTGGTGGGTGGTGGGTGGTGGTGGGCCCCGGGCTGCCGGGGGCTGCGGGACAGTCCCGCCGGGGCTGCGCTCACAGCAGCCTGGCCCGCTCGGCCTGCAGCTGGCCCAGCCCCGCGCCGTGGCTGCCGCTGCTCCTTGCCCGGCCACGGGCACGCTTGGGGAGCTCTCCGTGAGTGCGTGTGAGTGCCGAGGGCTCGATGGTGGCCAGGCCCAGCTGCAGGGAGCCTCCTGTCCCTTTGGAGCAGAGGGGGAGAGACCTGGCAGTTGGGATTCTGGCAGTTGCCTCTGGCCGAGGAACTGCCAGGGGAGAATTTTCCCAGGCGGTTAAACGAATAGGAGAGAGCTAAACAGACAAGGAATTGGTTGTTGCAGAACATGTGGGGATTTTTTTCTTCCTCACCCTGCTTAGTTGGGTCTGAGTTTTTGCCTTGATGTAAAAAGCACAGTTGCTGCCAAGGGGAACGAAGCCCAGGAGCAATAGTGACCCAATCTTCCCTTTGCTTCCTTTCTTCTTCTCTCATTGCTACTCAGCTCCCTCATGCCAGGACCTCAGAGCTGCCTCACCTGAGGATGCAGAGCTGCCTCCAGGCCCTTCCAGGCGACGATGTGCAGGTGCTGAAGACTCTGAGGCCTCCCCACTGCCTGCCAAGAAATTGGTTCCCACCTCTGGAGTTCTGGGGGATTCATCAGAGGAATCACTCAGACGCAAATTCCAGCTGAAGCGTCTCAGCATTCCACTGGTCCGCATGGACCTAAAACGCCACCCTGAGCTCATGGTTCGCCTGGTTCGCATTGACCATCCGAGCGTTTCCAGGGCCCTTCCAGAGAGCAGCAGCTGCAGATCATCAGAGCAGCACCTGCCAGCCTACAGCCCATCAGGTAGGGAAAGAACTTCTACCCTTGCTTTTCCAACAGCTCCTGCCAAGTGACTGTTTGAAGTATTTTTTGGCAGTGCTCTGTCATGGGTAGATGTCAAGTGAGAATCAGGTAGAAAAGTGTCAAGTTGACTGGGAAAAGGAACCTTGAATGCAAAAGAATTCTCGGTCTGCTTTTCCTGACATTTCTTCTGATTTGGTTTGTCTCCTGGGCATTTTCCAGACAGCCTTTCTGCTGAGGTGCAAGTGTAAGGCAAAAAATCTTGGCTGAAAGGTGGTCAGTGTTAGGTGAGCTCCCCTCTGTCTTTGAATGAAGCCAAACTGGGATGGTGATAGAATATCACAGATTTTTAAGACTGTGTGTTGTGCCCATCAGGCCATGCCATTTCAATGAGCTCTGTGTGTCTGCAGAACAATTGCACCTGCAGAATATGGCCTGAGCCACAAGGTTGCTTTTTAGCATAAAAATCACAGGTGAATTTGAGTGTTTGCCTGAAGATCTGGTCTTGTCCAGGGTGAATCCACTCTGTGGATGAGATGTGAATCTCTTGTGTTGGGATGAGAAACTCAAGCAGCCAACTGCAAAAGCTAATGGGCATGTAGGAAAGGTTGTGATTATGAAGTTTTTGTGTCCCTTTGGAGCAGAAGGGAAAATACCTGGTTGTTGGGTTTCTTCACTGTCCCTGCCGAGGAACTGCCAGGGGACAGTTTTCCCAGATGGTTAAACGAATAGGTGAGACCTAAATAGACAGGAAATTTGTTGTGGCAAAGCCGCAGAACATGTGGGGATTTTTTTCTTCCTCACCGTACTTGGGAGGATCTGAGTTTTGCTCTTTGCTGAGAAAAGTACAGTTGTTGCCAAGGGAAATGTAGGCAAGGAGCAATAGTGACCCAATCTTCTGTTTCTTTCTTTCTTCTTCCCTCACTGCTACTTAGCTCCCTCATGCCAAGACCTCAGTGCTGCCTCACCTGAGGATTCAGAGCTGCCTCCAGGCCCTTCCAGCACAAGTGCAGCTGATCAAGACTCTGAGGCTTCCCCAGAGCCTCCCAAGAAAGTGTTTGCCACCTCTGGAGTTCTTGGGGATTCATTGGAGGAAACAGGCATACGCGAATTTAAATGCCATCATGAGCTCATCATTCCACCAATCCACATTGACCATCTGAGCTCTTCCAGGGCCCTTCCAGAGAGCAGCAGCTGCACATTTTCAGAGCAGCACTTGCCAGCCTACAGCCCATCAGGTAGGGAAAGAACTTCTACCCTTGCCTTTCCAACAGCTCCTGCCAACAGACCGTTTGAAGTATTTTTTGGCAGTGCTCTGTCATGGGTAGATGTAAAGTGAGAATCAGACAGAAATTGTCAAGTTGACCAGGAAGGGGGACCTTGAAAGCAAAAACAATCTCTGCCTGGTTTTCCTGTCCTTCCTCCAGATTTGGAGGATTTTCTGGAGGTTTTCCAAACAATATCTCTGTAGGGGAGAAAGACTGAGGTGAAAAACATTTGCCCTCAACTGCTCAGTGTCTGTTGAGCTCCCTTCTTTCCTTGAAAGAAGCCAAAGTCAGATGCTGATAGAATATTGCAGAGTTTCAAGATTGTCTCTCCTGCAAAGAAGTTTATTACATTTCAATGAGCTCTGTGTGTCCCCAGAACAGTTGCAGCTGCAGAATACAGTCTCACCCATAAGGTTGTTTTTCTGCAATACAATCCCAGTTTAATTTTAGTCTGCTTGTCTGCAGACCTGGGCTCTTCCAAGGGGGATCCTTTTTATGTGTTTGGTTGTGATGCAAAACTCCAAAGCAGTCAATCCACAAGTGAATGGGGAGATGGAAAAGGCTGTGATTACAAAGTATTAGTGTGTGTGTGGATCAGTTTTACAGTCCATACTTTACCAGACATACCCATCAATGAGAATAAATACTTTTTACGAGGAAGAAATCAGTCTTCCAATCCCCTGGGAAGTTGGAATACATTTCTTACACTGAGTTTGCTGTGTGCTTCCTGTGGTGTTTGATCCAAGGCAGCAGTAGAGCTCTGTGTGCCAAGCTCTGTTTTGGAGCCTGACCCAAGTGTTTGGATTCTTGCAGCCACAGTGGGCAGTTCAGCCCCCGATGCTCCGACTGGCAGTGCTGGTTGTGCAGCATGGACAGCCTCCAGCTGGCCATGGAATGAGCCTGGGGAAGAGGAATTGCCACCACTGACTCTGGACCTGGTGCTTGAGACGCTGGAGGAGATGATTTCCCACTCCCCACCTGAAAGGTCTCCCTTTGCTCAGGTAACTGCATTGGAAAGAGATGAAAAGGGCTGGACTGAGAGCTTTTGAAAGTTGTTGCATGGCTGAGAAGGAAAGGCTTCTTGAATTGAGCTGTGAATGGACAGGGAAGGATTTGCTTGGTAAAGCAAGATTTGCAAAGGAGGAGGGAAGGAAAAGGGAGCTCATCCTTAGTGAGGACGAGAGGTGTTGGCCAAGTTTGGGTGCTCCTTTCCCCTTTTCCTGGGAAGAATCCCTAGTGCAGGGGCATCATTCCTGGTGATGCTTTTAGGTTCTAACAAGCTTAGCTTGATGTGAAACCTCAGCTGGGCAAACTGGCAAGTCTTGCTCTCCATGTTCCAGAGCTTTGTCATGTTCCTCTTGGACATCTCTGTGGGAAGAGATGTGTGTTCCCATCCAGTCCTGGCAAAGCTGCAGCCTGGATGAGGCTGTTGTGCTCAGGGCTGTGGAGGGAGGAGCACATCCCTGTGCCAGGAGCTGGCAGGACTCCTTCCTTAGTGCCCATGTCATGTGTTCAGTGTTGGCCCCACGTTCAACCTTGTCAGCTTTGGCAGCTTCTGGACTGGGTTTGAGAAGTCAATCTTCTCCACTGCCTTTGGGGGCCAGACCTCCTTGTTAGGAGCAAGAGATGAAAGTGAGTGAGTCCTGGAGCCTTTAGGGAGCAGATATGTTGGTTCTGAGGCTCCGTGAGTTGTGAATTGGAGAGAAGGACAATGTTGGTGCTGCACATGAAATGGTTAAGGACTCCTTGAAGCCCAGGGGCTTCTTCTGTGTTGAAGTGCAATTCAATCAGGGACCATTAGTCCTTGTGTTTGAAAGATTCCATCTTTCACATAGGAATGCACTTTCTCTTAACTCTTGCCTCTTTCCAGACTTGCCTGAAGTGTTAAGTGTCTGTATTGGCACAGACATTTTTGCATATTGTTATACAGCTTTGCCAAAGAATTTCTCTATTTGATTTAATATGCAGACCCATTGCCTCCTCTAGATTTACTATTGAGGAGAGGCAGATTCAAGGCAGTGAATGGGATTTTTTGGAATTGTCCATATTGTATTGCCAAGTGTGATGAACTTTTGTCTTCTGTAAACTCACCCAAGCCAGTTCTCAGAAGCATTTTCTTACTCAAGAGAAAGAAATATTGCAGGCTCTGAACTACTGTGTTCCTGCAGAAAACAGTGAGTGATCTTTGGGTTTTCTTTCTTTCTGGTTTTCTTTTAAGGGGAACCCTGGTGTTGCCCCTGAGTCTTCAGGAGGGGAGCCTGAGAACATGGCTGCAGCAGAGAGAGCTTTGCCTGGCACCGTGAGCCATGGGAACAGTTCTCTGGAGCCTGAGGAGCTTGGTAAGGAGAGAGCCCACATTGGTTGAGAGAGGTCTGAGATGGCTGCTGTGAGCCTGCCTGTGGCAGGAAGGGAGATCAGAGGAGTTGAGTTCTTGTCTGCAGGCTTGGTGCTTCCTGGTGCCTTGAGTTCCAGCAGGGCACTGGCACAGCCTCCCCGGTGGAGCCCTGCCCTCCACACTTCTCTGGCAGCACTGACCCTGAGTCCTGTGGTGTGGCAAGAGAGCAGTGAATAAAGCTGACCTTCTGGCACTTGTGTCACCAAGCTGGCTCTCCCAGTTTTCAGCTGAAGTCCATGGATAGGTTTGCTGCAGGGTGGCAGTGCTCTGGAGGCAGCGCTGAGTGACTATTGAAGTAACTGGGGAAAATGCCAACAAAATGTCAGAGTAGAAGGCTGAGCTTTGTGTCTGAAAGCATTAAATCTGTGTAGTACAGGTCTGGTGATAGCTGTAGTGAGACACATTAAAAATACAAACGGTAGAACCTCTGAGGCCAAACAAATCACGGAACAAAAATGCAGGAGCTAAAGGCAAAATTTAAATTTCCTCAGATTAGTGAGAACTAATAGGAGAGAGAGAGCACTTTGGATCTGCATTCTCGAGCAAAGCTGGTGCAGCCTGCAGGCCTTGTAGGGAGCTCTTTCTCTGCCAGCTCTTCATCCCAGAGCTGCTGGTCTAGTTGGAGGAGCTGTAGCTCACTGCAGAGGGCACTTTTTAGATGCCAGGGACCAGTGCTGGTTTGTAACTCAGCTCACATCACCCTTCAGCTTCAGCCATTTCAGTGAGGACCGAGGTGTCTCTGTGAGCACAGAGAAAGACCAAGGCTGGGTTCTTTGTGTGAGCTGGGACTGTGTGTGTTTCAAGCTCTCCTGGGTGCCATTTTCACTGCGGGTGCTGTCTTTATTGGGATACTCCAAAATTTGCGAAGTTTAGTAAACTTGGAAGGATCCCTCTTCTGTAAAGAGGAGACCTCAAATTCCCATGTGAGCATCTGCCTTTCGGGCAGTCTTTAACAATCTTTGACAGAAGTACAATTCCTTCCAAAGGGAAACATTCATGAAGGCCACATATTGACTCAGTGTTTTCTCTTTGCTTCCCAGACATCCATCTGATCTACCTCGCCAGGAGGGCTGCCCTGCGTAGGACACGGAGACCAAGGGAGAGCCTGTGAAGATCAGACAGGTGGGATCCCTCTGTATATATTACATTTATAGATGTTTACTGTTACATTCTTTTATCTGTGTAGTTTTATTTATAGATTTATAGAGTTGTGTGTAGATGTGCATATAGTTAAAAATCTGTATAGTTTGATTTTTATCCATTTACATAGATATAATTATAGATGTGATTGTATTTATATAATCTATATAATTTATATAAATCTACATAATTTATATAAGTCTATAAGTATATGTAGTTAGATTCATAGATTTTCACAGATACAATTATATGTATGTGCAGTAACATTTATATATATAAAGTTATGTTTTGAAATGTGCATAGTTAGAGGTATAGGGATATTTATGTTCTTGGATTGATATTTGTGTAGCCATAGGCTTCATTTTAACCTCTTTCCCTGCTCTGCTTTCTATTTAATCTTTTGCTTTTCCCCCTGTGTCCCCTCTGTCCCCTCTTCCCGTGCTGGGTCCGAGCTGGCGGCCGGCCCGGGCGGAGCAGCAGTTCCAGGTGTCCCCAGGTGTCCCTAGAGCAGTGAGAGCAGCTGGTGTCCCTGAGGAGCTGCTGAAGGACGGTGAGACTGAGGGGCTGAGGGGGCTGAGGAGAGGTGACACTGAAGGGACAGTGAGCTTGAGGTGCTGGTGGGGCTGAGGGGACTGTGGGGCTGAGGGGTGTGGGGGAGGAAAGGGGAATGGTGGAGCTGTGGGTTCAGGGTGAGCTGCAGGGGATGGTGGGGGCTGAGGGGACAGGGAAGTGGCACAGGCTGAGGGGGGTGGCAGGTCTAAGGGGACTCGATGTGTCAGAATGGACTGTGGGGGTCTGAAGGAACGGGGGGGCTGTGGGTTTGCTGAGGGGATGGCAGGGCTGAGGAGATGGAGGGAGCCAGCAGGGAGCACAGAGGGGTCCAGGACTGTGGCTCTGCCAGGCCTTGGAACCAATTCCTGTGTGTACAATTTTGCCACAGCTTCCCTAAATGCCCCAAGAACATCGGAGAGTGACAAGAACCATCAGGGAGAAGCTGAAGGGCACCAGCAAGAGCAGAGAACAGGGAGCTGCTGCTGCTGCCCCCTGAGAGCTTGGGTGAGGCCACAGGGCCAGTGAGGCAGGCTGGGGCTGAGGCTCAGCCTGCTTTTTCTTTCTCACCCTGCTGGGGAGGCTCTGAGATTTTCTCTTCCCTCACACAAGTGCAGCTGCTGCCCAGGGAAATGTCCCGATATTGACTCAGTGTTCCCTTTGCTTCCCAGATGTTCATCTGCTGTCCCTGTCCAGGAGGGCTGCGCTGCATGGGAGGAAGAGACAGAGGGACAACGTGTGGAGATTAGGCGTCTGAAATCCCTTAAGGATATATTTGTAGATTTATATAATTATATACAGATATTTAGATAGGTAGATTGATGTTTATATAGGTATATTTCTATTTATTTATGTCTGATTTTAATATTATGTCTGTACTATATTTTAATAATGTAATAATAATATAACATAATATAATATAATACAATATAATATAATACAATATAATATAATTTATATCTATGATGTAATAAATTAGTTTTGTTAAACTAAAATTGATATTTGAATATTATTTGATTGTGTGGTTTTCGAAATCTGTTATAAATTTAAATGTTTAACTTATTTTGATATTTGTGTATTTATGCATCAATTGTAACAATCTTCAATAAATTAGATTTTTTATCTGAAATAAGCACTAAGTTGTGTTTTTCAAAGCAATGAGCAGATGTAAACACGATGATGCTGGAGGGTTTTGGCAGTGAGTGAAGGGGACTGAGGGAAATTCTCCAGCCATGCCCAGCAGCTCCCCAGTCTCAGTCAGGCTGGGCAGTGAAACCGCAGATTTGGGATGGCAGCAGAGCCACACGCTGGGGAATAACTCGCTGCAAAGGCCTGCTGAGCAAACGGGACTCCACTGAGCAGAGAGCTCCAAGCAGGAGCCACCCGGGGAGGAGAAATCATTCACAATGAAACAGAGAGAGAAAATGTGGCAAAACAGATGTGAGGATACTCTGGGAGTCTGATAAAATGCTCTAAATCAGTGCTGTCTAGGTACATCTTCAGCAAAAATAATTGGTTAAAAATGAAACATCTTCCATGAAAGATGAATGACACTTTTCCCCTTCACTCACCCTCCTTTGGAAGTGCAACATGTCTTTATTCCTGAGAAGTTTTGCCCTTCAGCACCTCCCTCTCAGTAAATAAAAAGCTTAAGTACTACCACTTGTCACCATGAATGAAAACAGCCCTGCCCTGGTGACAGCGTTTGCAAAGTCTTCCCTCCTCCTGTCCCCACATCTCACAAACAGAACCATCCCCTTCCTGCCCAAACTGAGCTGAGGTGAGTGAGGGCTTCAGGAGCTCAGGAGGCTGCAATACCATCACATGTAGGAAGGTTTTGCAAAGCTTTTTAAGAAGCATCAATAAACTGTGGATTTGCCAGTCTTCCCCTGGAAAATTGTTCTACTCATGAATGATCTTGGAGGACACTATGCCTCCAGCTCACACAGGTTCCACTTTCAAGTTTGGTTTTTTCCTTGGCTTGATTAGAAGAAAATGAAATTTGTAATGTTTAGAGTGAAATTTCAGCTTTGGTGTAGCTGGATTTGCACCATTATTTGCTTTGCAGAGTAGAGTAAAAGCTTTACATTCCCAACAGGAGATAACTGGCAGCCCACACCGAGAGCTGAAGGAGGCCAGGTGGGCTTGCTGCATGCTGGTCCAGGGGAAAGTTGGATCCAAATCCCCTTTTCTTGCAGATTGAGCCTCAGTGTCCTGCTGTCTCCAGGGCAGTCTGGGGTAAGACATGCTAACCCAGCCAGGAGCTGTGGATATGTGAGTTCTGGCAGCGACCTGCTTCTCCAGAGTGAGGGACAAGGCCAGGCCCAAATTGTCTCCTTGGGGACTCTCTCAGGGGACAAGTTTCTGATGGAACCTCATGCAACCAAGGGGTCATTGTGGCACAGTGGGGCCTCATGGAACCCAGGAGTGCATTGTGACACTACGGAACCTCATGGAATGAAGGGGACACTGTGACACTGTGGGGCCACATTGGAACTCAGGAGACCATTGGTGACAGAACAGGAGCTCATGGAACCTGTGTGGCATTGTGACACTGCAGGGCCTCGTGGAAGCAAGGAGACCATGGTGACACTGAAGAACTTCACAGAACCCAATATCCATTGGGACACGGGAGGGCATCATGGGAACCAAGGAAACATTGCTGACAGTATGGAAGCTCATGGAATCAAGGGGACATTGTGATAAAGCAATGGAAACAATTGTCCATGGTGACCCTGAGGATCCAAGGAGACCATGGTGACACTACAGAACCTCATGGAACCATTATTCCATGGTCACACTGCAGGGCCTCCTGGAACCAAGGAGACCATGGTGACACTGGGGAACCAAGGAATCCATTGTTGACAGTATGGAAACTCATGGAACCAATGGACCATTGCGACACTGCAGAACCATCACAACTGCTGGACCTTGTCACCTGGCCCTGCACAGCTCCCTTGGGAGGCACAGCAGAACAGCACCCTGGGAGCCTCGGGAATTGCCTCCCTGGGATCCATGGCACACACTGCACGGGTCTGGAATTCCAGTTTGCAGCAAGGAAAAGATGTTTCTGCCCTTGAAGGCAAAGCTCTTAAGAAGGGGCAAAAAGCCAAGTGGAGCAAGATCTTGCAATGACAATTCACTGCCAGCTTTAATCACTACATCCATGGTTGTTTTAGCTCATGGATTGGGAACAAAAATCATGGCAGGGTCTTTGGCTTGGATTTGCCCTGGCTCCAGCCCAGATCAGAGACTTGGGGAATATCAGGTGAGGTCTCACCTGCAGGTTGGGCTCTCTGCTGGGTCAATCAGGGGCTGCTGGCACAGGGCAGTGAAGGAAAGAGAAATCGTTCCACCAGCAGTGAATTTTGGCAACAACTGTGAAACAGAGACCTGAGACAGCAATAGTGACAGGTGAAAGGTGTGTTAGAAACAGGGCTATTTCTTCTCAAAATTCAGTGATTTAGTCTGTGGCATTGCTAGAAGTGTGTCACCTACACTGTTTCCCTGAATTCAACACATCTTGACTACTAATGGATGCCTTTTTCTTGGAATGGACAACAGACCTTCATGTGTGCAAGACAATAAAGCAGATCAGAGGAAACAAAGTTAAGAGCTTAAAAAACCAAGAACAATCACTGACAAAACTGCATAAGATTTTTTAACACAATAGTTTTTCTTTTATTTAATCTTTGGTCAGTATGTATGTTGCTTCTGACTACTTCTTTATGTCTTTTAAACCACAGATATTTATCATAATTTCTTTTTAGAATTGATGATGCCTTTTGAATGCCATGTACAACAGATTGATGCAATAGAAAGTTGTTTTCTATCTCAAATGGACAGAAAAACTTGTTTCTTCATCCCAAAGAGACTAAACCCCTTGTGTTTGGCATCACACCTCATATAACTTTGGTCCCAGTATCTCCACAGGGGATTTTGGCCCTGGGTCAGCCAAGTGGTGATGGTGACACCCTTAGGACGGCCATTCGGGCAGGTGTCCGAAGGCACTGGGAACTGCACAGACCTTCTATAGCAGCAATGCCTGTCTTTATTCTCTCTGTCTTTATCCCCTCTTTCTTCTGTCTGTCTTTACTCTCTCAGCCTTTATCCTCTCTGTCTTTTCTCTCCGTCTATTCCCTCTCTCTATTCCCTCTGTCTTCACTCGTTCTGTCTTTATTCTCTCTGCCTTTACTCTCTCTATCTTTATTCTCGATGTCTGTTTTCTCTCTCTATTCCCTCTCTCTATTCTCTCTCTCCCCTCACAGCCGAGCAGGGCTGGCGGGAGCCGCGCTCCCCTCAGCGCCCCTGAGCAATGGCGGCAGCAATGGCGGCGCCGCTCCCTCAGCGCCGCCCCGGCCCCGGCGGGCGGGGAGCCCTCGGCAGCGCCCTGGGGGCAGCAGGACCGAGCCCCGGCCCCGGGCTGTGTCCCCGTGGCGCCGCAGAGCCCAGGGCACACACGGGCAGGGCACTCGGCGCCATCGCCCCCAGCCCCGCAGCCCCTTTGGAACCCGGCCCGGGGCTCGCCCTGCCTCCTCCAAGGCCCTGCTGGGCTCCAGCTGTTGCTCAGGGCTCTGTGGGGATCTTGTGCTCGGCCCGAGCGGGCTTTGTTTGCAGCCCGGGCTGCTGAGGGCCAGCCGTGAAATGTCCCTGCAGGGCACTTTTAATGGGATCAGCCCGGTGCTTCCTTTGTGCTGTGCCTTGCGCTGCTGTTTTATTCTGCTTTTAGAGCCTGCCTGGGAAGATCAGCCCCCAGGAGAGCAGAACCTGCTGAAAGATCCAACATCCTCACCCTAAGCAAGGGATGGAACAGCACACACTGCTGAAAAGATTCCAGCTGTTCTCAGGGCATACAGAAAGCTGAAACTGTCAATCTTGGTATTTGGTGCTGCATCCGTGTATAAAAGAATGCCCTAAAATGTCAGCTTTCAAAAAAATGTCCTTCATTGGTGTTTCCTGTGCTGGTGACAGTCTTTTCAACCCAGCCTTCTGGGGCCTGACCTCTCTGCTGCTGTAGTTCCATGGACAGAGGTTGTTGTCTTTTCCCCCTTCCCATGGGCAGGCTGTGTTCAGCCATCTCCAGGACAGCAGGGCCACATCCCATGTCACTGTGACCTGGCAAGATAAAAACCATCACTCCAAAAGTGCCTCCCTTTCTCCTTCTTCTCAGGCATTTGGCCCTGGTAGTGGGTTTGGCTGCTGGTTGCTGCAGGAGGGAGACCACTGTGACACTTTGGGGCACATGGATCCAAGGAAACCCTTGTGACACTGTGGAGCCTCATGGAACCTGGGGGCCACTGTGACACTGCAGGGCCTCGTGGAACCAAGGAGACCATGGTGACACTGTGGCACCCTGTGGAACCAAATATCCGTTGTGACAGTATGGGACCTCATGGAACCAGCTGTCTATTGTGTCAGTGCAGATCCAAGGAGGCCATGGTCTTGCTCATTGTTTATGCAAAGCTTTTGTATTCCTCATGGAATCCAGGAGAGCCTTGTTACACAGCAGAGCTTCATGGAACCAAGGGTCCATGGTGACACTTTGGAACTAAGGAGACCATTGCTGAGAGTACAGAACCTCATGGAACCAAAAGTCCATGTGAGAGAGCAAGGCCTCATGGACTCAAAAAGGGCATTATGACACTGTGGGGCCCTGTGGAACCAAATATCCGTTGTGACAGTATGGGACCTCATGGAACCAGCTGTCTATTGTGTCAGTGCAGATCCAAGGAGGCCATGGTCTTGCTCATTGTTTATGCAAAGCTTTTGTATTCCTCATGGAATCCAGGAGAGCCTTGTTACACAGCAGAGCTTCATGGAACCAAGGGTCCATGGTGACACTTTGGAACTAAGGAGACCATTGCTGAGAGTACAGAACCTCATGGAACCAAAAGTCCATGTGAGAGAGCAAGGCCTCATGGACTCAAAAAGGGCATTATGACACTGTGGGGCCCTGTGGAACCAAATATCCACTGGGACACTATGGAACCTCATGGAACCAAGGGATCATTGGGACACAGAAAGGTCTTGTGGAACCAAGGTGTCCAAAGGTCTAAAACATTCCTTGCATGGTTCTGCTTTTAGGAAGGGGAACCTCCTGGGTGGCAGTTTTTATTTGGGACACACTGGAGGAGGGTGTCTGTTTTCAATGGGGAAATTTAGGAGATTTAAACTGCTTAAAAAAAAAAAAAAAAAAGGAAAACCTCTGTTTGCCTGTGTGCAGCCAGTTCTCCAAGGAAAGCAGTCCACAAGTAAGTGAGGAGAGACAGGATGGGGTTTGGGAATGGGGAGAAAGGGTGACCACACTGTGTCAGACCTCAAGGCACAGCTTCTCTGACCAGGCCAGACCTCCAAAAACCAAAAGCCAAAGTCCTTTGAAAAACCTGCAGTCTCTGTGAGCATTAAGAATCCCCCCAGGTCCATTCCTGCCAAAGGCTCCCCAGGACTCCTTCCAGCAGATCCTCGAGGCCACTGGGATGTGGGGTGGGGATGCTGAGGGCAGGACAAGGGGGTGACAGTGCCCAGCCTTGCTGGGGCTATGCCAGGAGGGCCCAGTGCCTCAGGACAAGGTGTTTCCTCACAGCCCTTGGTAGCAGAGACAGTGCTGTTCCCAAGGGCGCAAAGACTTGGCTTCTGTTTGTCCCCACGTGTCATCCCTGTCTCCACGTTCCTCCTCCAACTGGGACATGGGGACACTTTCTCAGTTGTGTCCCTCAGTGGGACCCATTTATGGTTTTAGGAACTTTGGAGTTCAATTCTGCCTTTGAATACTTGAGAGGTTTCTGCAACTCCCTCTCAGGGACTGATGTTCAGGGCCTGAGCACCAAAGCCCCACGAGGGTCATTCAAGTCCCTGTGCTGTTGCTGTGCTGCTGAGCTGGGCTGGGCTCCTGGCACAGAGGAGCTCCTGGCAAGCGGCAGCGCTGCAGAGAGACAGCTCTGCCCAGGAGCAGCTCCTGTGCACAGCCCAGCAGGGCTGGGGCACTGCCAGGCCATCTCAGGGACACCAGCAGGGCACACCCAGAGCTCACAGGTGCTCAGCATTGGCAGGGGCTGTGCCATGGCCCAGAGGGGGCTGTGTCATAGCCATGGGCACCTCTGGGGCTGTGTCAGAGAGCCACAGAGCAGCTGTGATGTCAGAAAGGAGCTGTGTGACATCAGATATTTGGTTGTGTGAGGTCATGGAGCAGCTATGGATTCATAGAGGTGTGACATCATAGAGAAGGCTGTGAAATCACAGTGTGGCTGTATGACATCCCAGGTTGGCTGTGAGGTCACAGATTGCTGTGACATCACAGAGTGGGTTGAGACGTCACACAGCTGGCTGTGATATAATAGACTGGGCAGGATGTAATGTCACATGGTGGTGATGGGACATCATAAAGCAGGCTGTGACACAGAGTAGGTTGTGACATCACAAAGTGGGCTGTGCGATTGCAGAGGAGACACTGCCCTTCATAGAGGGTGGCTCTGTCTGACATCAGAGAGCAGGCTGTGACATCACAGTGTGGCTTTGTGACATCATGGAGTCGGCTTTGTGATGTCATATAGAAGGCTGTGAAATCACAGAGTGGGTTGTGATGTCACAGGGTTGCTGGGTGACATCCCAGATGGGTTGTGACATCACAGAGCACGTTGTGATGTCACAGAATGGTGGTGTGACACCCGAGGGCAGATTGTTCTACTTCACAGCGTGGAATAGTATTCACAGTATATCACAGAGGAAGAGTATTTCACTTAGCATATACCCTATATTAAACTTGGAATTACAGTAATGCATTTCACAAAGCACTGTCACAGCAAACTCTTAACATGTTCAACTTCAAGTTATCCAGATTTTGAGAAGAGGAAGTCAGGAGAAGAGTGAGAGAGAGAGGGAGGGAGGGATCCACAGTCCCAGCCTTGGATCCAGCTCCATCTCAGCTGCTGTGAGCTCTGGAGCTGTGGGACATGTCAGTGTCACACCTGTGTCACAGCCTTTACCTGCTCTGCTCCCTCTCACAGGTGGGGTTTTTGGGGTGCCAGGAGCTTGGCAGCCACTTTGGGGCTGGACCAGAGGCTGCAGTGGCTGGGGTGGGGCAGTGACCAAATACCCCCCAAACCCAAGCAAATCACAGTATGAGGAAGAGAACTAAAACAAACACCAAAGAAACACCTTGCACACTCCTCCCTCCTTCCCAGGCTCCCAACCTCCACCTGCAGTTCCTCCTCTGCTCTCCCTGTAATGGAAAATTTGTCACCAGCCACGAACTTTGCTTTTGCCTCATCCTGCGATCTCTTTCCAGAGAGGAAGAACTTTCTCCAGCAGAGATTTGGAGTGTGACAGCCTTTGAGGCTCAGGGTGTTTCCCCTGCAGCTCCTTGTAGATCTCCTCTTCCCGTGCTGGGTCTCCTGTGCCACAGAACTCTGTCAGCTGCAGCTTTGCAAATATCAGCTCAAGGTCTGGATGTTCCTGAACAATTTGCTCGAGGTCCTTGGGGGCTGCATCCAATGCATCCTTGTCTTCCCCCTTTGCATGGAGCCAGTGGATCTGCTGGCCCCTGGCCAGGGCCTGGCAGAGCAGGTGGAACCTGGGTCCTGCTGCAGGAGCTGGGGGAGCTCCAGGACTCGCTCTGGCCGCTGGGGCAGCCACAACACAAGCCGTTCCCAGCTAGGAGCCGAGGGCTCTGTGTGGCTCTGCAGGACCTTGTCCCTGGGGCTCGTCTGGATCAGCACGGGCAGCTGGGCTGCACTTGGCTTCCTTTGTGTCCCTGCTTCCCCTGGGACAGCAGCTGCCCAGCGCCGAGGGGACAGCAATGGCACCGGGGCAGTTTGGGGTGAGGTTCAGTGTCTGTGCCTGGCAGAAATCCCAAATCCTTCCCGAAGGAGCAGAGAGTGCTGACAGAGCACAGGATGCTCTGCTGAGCACGGGATGGACCAGGGGGGATGTGAGACAAGCCGGGATGGCAGTCAGAAACAACAGGAAGAGGAGAGACTGGCAGGAGAGGAGGAGGAAAGACAGAGGAGGATGAAGAGCGGGTGGGGAGGAGGGATGGAGGAGGGGGAGCGGGAGGAAGAGGAGGGATAAAGGGGGAGGAGCGGGAGGAAGAGGAGGGGGAGGGGAGGAGCAGCACGAGAAGCAGGGGAAGGAATCACCACGTGTGTCTATCGTTCTCTGTGTCCGCAACCCTCAGCCCCGAGAGCATCGCCACCCCGGGACATCCCGCAGGTGAGCGGGCAGGGGGAGCTCGGCCCAAATATCTTGGGCGGTGCCTGCGGTTCTTTTTGGGGGGGGGGAGATTTTTGGACCTTGTAGGACTCCAGCACCGAGCCCCAGATATCTTTGGTTGCTTCTGGGAGGGTTGGGTGGGTGGTGGGGGGAGGGGACTGGGGCGGATGTTTGGATCTTGCAAGACTCCAAATGAGAGTCGCAAATGCCCCTTGGGGGAATATGGGGGAGTCCCCTAGACAAGAGTTTTTCGGGGGTCCTGGTGCCGGCTGCCGGGAAAAGGGATGGGATGGGATGGGATGGGATGGGATGGGATGGGATGGGATGAGGCCTGGGAAGGGTGAGATGTGGATTGGGGTGTGGGATGAAGTCTGCGGGAGGGGGATGGGTGGGATGGGTCCTGGGATGAGGCAGCCAAAGCTTTGGGGTGATGAAGCGGGGGGAACCCCACTCCTTAGGGGCTTGTGGGGTATCCGGCAGGTGTGAGGGAGTTTTGGGGTACCCCTGATCCTTCGGGGGTGGCAGCTGGGGGACACGTGTCTCCGGCACCTCTGGACCCCACCTGCGCCCCCCCTCGCCCCCAGCGCCCCCAGGAGCGGAATTTGGGGAGGGGGGAGGTGGGAGGTGGGGGGCGCCCAGGCCGGGCCCCCTTGCTGTTCCGGGAACTGGGGGCCGAGTGCGGGGGGAGCCCCGCGGGCATTGCCCGGCCCTGCCCGGCACGGCTGATGCCGCCCGCCCGCGCTGCGCACTGCTCCGGACTGGTGCTGCCAGTGCCGCGCGGGGCGGGGCCGCTTTGGGGACCCCCCAGGGCAGAGCGCTTTGGGCTGCTTTGGGGCTCTGGGCACCTGCAAAACCGGCGCTGGGCACGGCAAGAGCGTGTGGGGGCCGCTGGGGCCCTACTGGTGGCACTGGTGGTGCTGGGAGTCCCCCCCGCCGCGGGTTGAGCGGGGGGCGCGGTGAGAAGGGGGGCTTGGAGCCCAAATGGAGCGAGATGGGGATTGGGACCCCCAGAGTGGGCAGGAGGGGCCTGGAACCCCCAAAACCAATCATAGGGAAGGGGGGGTTGGGGATTGAGGGGACGATGGTGAAAGGGGGAGAAGTGGGGAGGAAAAGAGGGGGCTGGGACCCCAAAGAGAGCGGGAGGGGGATGGGAAAAAGAAATTGAATTGGGAGGGGTCTGTGGATTGGGAGAAGGATGGGAAGGGGGAGGAGAGGGGAGGGAAAGGTGGGGTTGGGATGGAAGCAGGGCAGTTCCATGGGGGTCCAGCCCATGGATCCCCCAGCACTGGATCCCTGGAGCAGTTCCCTGGGGCTCTGGGGGAGGTGGATCTGCACTGGGGGTCCCCAAGCCCCCTGTCCATCCCCGGGGCTGATCGGGGGCTTCCCCCCACCCAGCAGCCAGTGCTGCAGCAGCCATGGGTCAGAGGAGGGAGGGGAATGGGGTTCTGGGGTGGGAGCAGAGGAGGAGTGGGAGGAAGAGGAGGGAGAGAGGAGGAGGAGGAGCAGGAAAAGAAGGAGCAGGAGAACCATGAGATTTCACCACCCACTGTGTCTGCAGCACACCTAGCTCTGGGATCATTGCCCCCCCTGCATTCCACAGGTGACCAGGGAGGGGGAGCTCACCCCAAAGCTATCAGAGGGTCTCTGGGGGGTGTTAGTTTTTGAGGGGTGTTTGGAACTTGCAGATTCTGGAAGTGAGTGCCAGATATCTTTGCATGTCCCTGGTGGGGATTTTTTGGGCCAGAGGAGATGTTTGGATCTTGCAGGACTTCAAAGCTGAGCCATAAATGCACCTTTGGTGGAATATTGGGGGGTCCATGTGGGAATGGCCTGCTATCAGCAGGACAGGACATCAGTTTTGGGGATCCCTGAGAGAGCTGGGAGGGTGGAACATTGTACTCCCCAAGTGGAGAGAGCAGAGAGGGGCAATACCAGAGCTGGGGGACCCCTGGCAGCCTGAAGGGGTGGGGGAGGCTGGAGATGAGGCAGGGCTGGGACACTGTGACACTGAAAGGGGTGATGGGGAGAGGGGGAAGCCCCGAGTGCCTGGAGTTGGGGGGAACCTGAAGAGGGGGACCCTGGGAGCCCTTGGAGCCAAAGCACCATCAGGGAAGAAGGGACCCCTGGGAGCACTGAAACCCCACGGCATCCCTAATCAGGACCCAGGAGAAGGGGGATCCCCAGGACCCATGGGAGCCCCAGCAGCTTTGAGAATGGGGAACCCCAGAACCCCAAAGAGAGGAGACTGGAAAGAGGGAACCCTGGGAGGCTTTTTCTGAACTCATTCTTATTTTAGGAGGATTTTATAGACACAAAACACCCGGTGACTTCTAGAGATAGACTTGGGCAGGAGGAACCCCCAACCCAAGGCACTCACACCCTTTTTTTTACCCAGACGAGGATTTCCGATTCCCAAAACGGCCAGATGGAGAAGGAGGCTGTGAGGAAGAAGATGCCCCAGGACAGCCAGGCAGGTGAGGAGGAAGTCACTGCCCCTTTCCTGCTCTCTTCTCCTCCAGCTCCCAGCTCAGCATCACCCCTGGCTGCAGGACACCCCTGCTGCTGTCTCTGTCCTGGTAGGGTGGATTGGGGGAATCTCCTTCCCCTTCCCTCTGGCATGGAGGCAAATCCCAAATCCTCTCCTTGTCCTTCCTTCCCCAGACAACCATCTGAGGAGAGAGACCAGGGAGGACAAGTCCTTATGGCAGAACCTCATGGAAGATGCCACTTTGAGCAGCTCCATGACCCAGGAATCCAACAGAGAGGAAAAGCCCCAGAGATGCTGCACAAGGAGGGGCTGCAAACCCAGCCCAGGGTGCTCTGAAGAGCAAAGACCCACCCTGTGTCAGGAAGTTGGCAAAAGCTTCAGCCGGAGTTTGGAGCTGGAGATTCCTGAGAAGCTTCATGAGACCAAGAAGCCCTACGAGTGTGGGGTATGTGGGAAGAGCTTCAGAAAGATCTCCCAGCTTATGGACCACCAGCGGATTCACACCGGGGAGAAGCCCTATGAGTGTGGGGAATGTGGGAAGAGCTTCAGACACAGCTCCACCCTGAACCGTCACAAGAGGATCCACAGAGGGGAGAGGCCCTATGAGTGTTCCGAGTGTGGCAAGAGGTTTCACACCAGCTCAGCTCTCCTCCTGCACCAGCGGATTCACACAGAGGAGAGGCCCTTCCGCTGCGCTGAGTGCCAGAAGGGCTTCAAGCAAAACTCCACCCTCATCAGGCACCGGCGCATCCACACCGGGGAGAAGCCCTACGAGTGTGGGGAATGTGGGAAGAGCTTCTGCCAGAGCTCCCACCTGATCTGCCACCAGAGGATCCACACCGGGGAGAGGCCCTATGAGTGTTCCAAGTGTGGGAAGAGGTTTCAGACCAGCACCAATCTTCTCATCCATGAGCAGATTCACACAGAGGAGAGGCCTTTTCGCTGTCCTGACTGCAGGAAGGGCTTCAAGCGCGACTCCCACCTCATCAGGCTTGTCTTGGTTTGAAAACAAACCAGTGGGAGATCACAAGTCAAGATTGAAATTAAAAATAAGTGAAATAATACAAGGAAAAGCACTGACAAAGTCAGATACAACCTAACACCCTGTTAGGGTGGTAGTAGCAGTCCAACGGAAGTAGTCCAGTTGAAGCGGTGATCCTGTGAAGGTCTAGTCTCCAGCTGAAGATCCAGTAGTAGCTCTGGTCCTCTGGGAACCCAGTAGACAGGGCTAGCTCAGGCAGTTCCAAGGCCAGGTTATATCCAGGTGGGAACACCTGGTTCCTCCCTCCTGGGCAGAGCATCCCAGAATGGGATGAGATAAGTCCATGAGTCACACGGTGGGTCCCTGATGGCCCATTGCCTGTCATGCGGGGTGGGTCGTTAGCAACTGATAATAGCTAACGGATGGCCCATTGTCTGTCATCCGGAGTGGGTGATAGCAGCTAATGGCCCACAGCTGGTGGTAACAGAATACTTAACTACATCTATATTGCAACCTAGGACAAGGCCCCGGCGCATCCACACAGGGGAGAGACCCTATGAGTGTCCCGAGTGTGGGAAGAACTTCTCCAGGAGCTCTCACTTGACCAGACACCAACGGATGCACCAGTAAGGGAAGCCCTGCGAGTGTCCCGAGTGGGGGAAGAGCTTCGTGCACTGCTCTGTATTCATCCCCCATTGTAGGACCCTCATTGGGAAGAGCCCTGGTGACCCACACTGCCAGTGACCCAGTGTTTTGGTTTGACCCTGGCCAAATGCCAGGCACCTACAAAATCTGCTTTCTCTTCTCTCCCCTGCTGCAGCTGTGCAGAGGGGAGGGGGAAAAAAGCCCTAACACACACAGGGCTCATGAGTCGAGATAATGACCTGGGCAGGATGCAGTGAAGGGTAAAACAGGCTGAGAACTTAAAGTTGCAAAGTGATTTATTGGTACCTAACCCTGAACAGAGTCAGAGGAGGCAAATGAGAACTAAACACAAGCTCTTAATACACTGTTTCTCTGCTCACCCCCCTCCCTCTTTCCCACCAATAGCACAGGGGGTTATGGTGGGCAGGGTATGGGTTTTTTTGGTCAGTCCATGACCAAAATTTCTTCCGCTGTTCAGGGAGAGGAGTCCTCTACTTAGCCATGGGTCCCTCCCACTGGAGACAGTCCTCTGCAAACTTCTTTGCCGTGGGTCCAATCTCTCGAGCAGCAGCCGCTGGAATCTGCTACCCCATGAGTTCTTGTCCACAGGGTTCAGAGCTCTGAGCCCAGGCCAGGCTGTTTCCATCCCAAGGAACAAGGCCTTTCCCTGCACTGGGACTCCCACTGGATCACAGCTTCCTCCAGGCATCCACCTGCTCCTCTAGTGTGAGCACCTCCCCATGGGCTGTGGGTGGATCTCTGCACCCCTCGTGGACCCCGTGGGCTGCAGGGGGACAACCTGCTTCCCCATGGTCCTCACCACAGCCAGCAGAGGATTTTCAGCTCCGGTGCCTGGAGCACCTCCTCCCCCACCTTCTCCACTGACCTTGGTGTCTCCATGTTGTTTTCCCTCACATATTCTCACCTCCTCCTCATCCTCTGTCTAAAAAGAAGTGCTTGCTCACATTGTTTTGATTTCATCTTAAATATGATATCCCAGAGGTATAACCAACATCTCTAATTGGCCCAGACTTGGCCAGCAGCATGTCCATCATCTTCAGAGCCATCAGAGATCGGCTCTGCTGGACATGGTGAAAACTTCTAGAACATTCACGCACGACACACAGGAGCCATTTTTGTGCCCCTCCCCACCCACTAGCAAAATCTGGGCTAAGCAAAACCGACTCATGAACACAGGGGTGAGTTTTCTCCCAACCCTTCAGCCACTTCTTCAGGCCTACCACAACAGCTTTTGAAGGGTTTAAGTTTCCCCTAGATGCCAAAGATGGCTTGCTGATGTTCTGGGCTAAGCAAAACTAACATACTCAGGTTGGGAAGGCACCTGGCTGGTGGCTTCCATGTCCTCCTGATTCCCTGTGGCCACCTGGACAAACACAGGGGCAGGAACATCCATGGGGACTCAGATTGACATCCAAAATGCATTGGGAAGAGCTGATTTATTAATGTTACACCCTAAAAATGGTTACCTCCTGTGTAATTGTTTCTTCTGGTGGCATCAGGAAATGATGGATGATCTTGGAGGTCTTTTCCAACCTAAATAATTTCCTTTTTCACCTTGTCAGAACAACCAAAGCTGAGGTAAAATAAAGAAATTAAACAAAGAGATCTAAAGCTGCACCATTTTACTGTGCATTTGGGGGTGAATTTGGGGTTGAGGGCTATATTCATGAGGATTTGGATGTTCTGGGGCTGCCCAGGCTGGGGGACAGGACAACAGTCTCATAGTTCCAGCAGAATGTGTCCACCTGAGCCCATCTGTTGTCCAGGAATTCCAGTTGTCTGTCCCAGTCCCTGGCCTGGGTCTCCCCATGTGGGGTGTGCCCCCCAAAGTGCCCAAATCACTGCTGAAGTGCCCGAGCTGCTCCCAGCTGTGGATGTTCCTGTCCACCAGCCTCTCCTGGTCAGTGTCATGGGGGGTGGGAGGGGGTTTAGGGAATGCTGGGGGAATTAGGAGGGGCTTTTGTAGCTTTTGGGGGCATTTGTGGTGCTGAGAGGGAGTTTGGCATGCTCTGTGAGAGAGGTTTGGGGTCCTGGCAGGGCTGTGTGACTTGGAGAGAATTTGGGTGGGTGTAGGGGGAGATGGGAATGGGGTTATGGTGGCTCTTGGGCCCATTTATATTGCAGAGAGTGGTTTGTGTGACACCTCCCATCCCAGTGTCACCCCCTTTTCCCTCCCCACAGGGCTCCTGACCCAGCTCCTGCTCCCCCAGGAGGGAATTTGGGGAGGGGGCAGAGGGGGTGCACAGCCCCCGCCGGGGGATGACCCTGAGCCAGCGCCCTTTGTTTAGCACCAACCTGGGCTTGGGGCTGCAGGAGGAAGAGGCTGATGGGAAGCAGATCCTGCAGGTGGGACAGTGCTTGGGGTCAGGGCAAGGTCCTGCCCTGCACACCTGGCTCAGGTGTGACACTGCCCCGGGAAGGGAGCGGGACATTCCCATCCCCACGGATCAGGGCTGTGAGCAGCACTTGGAGCACAGACATGGAAATACTGGGAGGAACTGGGAGCACCCTGAGGGTGGGAATTATCCCCACCACCACCTTTCCAGGGCAGCCCTGGATCTGAGAAATGCTCGTTAGGCCTCAGCCTTGGCCAACAGCCCCTGGGCTCAGCTCCTCTGCAGCTGATCACAAACACTGTCTGCCCCCAGGCACTGCTGCTGTCCAACCAGCTCCTGCTTTCTTTAGGAGCAGCCTTGGGAACTGTTTTCTTCCCTCAGTGGCACAACATCCCTGTTCTCACAATGTCAGAGAAAGCTGTTGATGCGAAGTGCAGCCAGGATGAAACATTGCTGTGACTAAAGCCCATCTCTTGGGGCCCTATCAACAGGGCTCCAAAAGGAGCCCCTTGGAGCTCTCCTGGAGCAGTGAGCTCCCTCTGAGTTCTCAGTTAACTTCTGGTTTTATTGACTGGATTTGTTTGGGGTTTTTTTGCTTTTTTCCCTTGGTGTGCCTGAACTGTCCAGTCAGGAGCAGAGTGACTCTTGCCAAGGAACTTTGTTATGCTGTCACTTAATATTAAATCTGTTTTTTCCTGATCTCTTGCTGGGGATTTTTTAAGTGCTCTCAAGCCCTCGTTCATAAGAGGGTGAAGGAGTCCTGGGCCAGGCTCTCGCCCTGGGGGACACGGGGACACTGCCAGGGGGTCCCTGTCCCCCTGTCCCACCCCGCAGGGCCCTGTCCCCCCTGCCCCTGTGTCAGGCTCTGGGGGTCGATCTTGTGAAACATCCTGTGAGGGAGGCTGTGGCACTGGGGGGCAGGGGGGACCTGGGGGGACAGGGGACCCTGCTGTGCACGAGCAGCGTTGGACTTGTCTGGGGGAACTGTGAGGGGGGCTGGGGCAGAGTGACCTCCCCAGTGACCTTACACAGCCACCCTGTGATGTCATGCAGCCCACTCTCTGAAGTCATACAACCTTCACTATGATGATGTAAAGCTTCCCTGTGATGTCACAGCCCATTCTATGATATCCTTGTCTGCTCTATGATGTCACACAGCCATTCCATAATGTCACAGCCCCCATTGTGATGTCACATTGCCACCCTGTGAGGTCACAGGCCACTGTGTGACCTCACAGCCTGCTTTATGAGGTCATACAGCCACACCATGATGACACAGCCTGCTCTTTGTGGCACACAACCAACCTGTGATTTCACAGCCCACTCTATGATGTTACATATCACACCCTGCTCTGGGATGTCACAGCCTACTCTATGGTGTCACAAGCCACTCAGTAATGTCACACAGCCAACTCTGGAATGTTACACAGTCCACTCTGGAACTGCACAGCCTGATCTGTGATGTCACACAGTCCGTCTATGATGCATACTTGCTACATGACCTCACACAACCTACTCTGAGATGTCACACAGCTCCTTTTTGACATCACAGCTGCTCTGTGGCTCTCTGACACAGCCCCAGAAGTGCCCATGGCTATGACACAGCCCCCTCTGGGCCATGGCACAGCCCCTGCCAATGCTGAGCACCTGTGAGCTCTGGGTGTGCCCTGCTGGTGTCCCTGAGATGGCCTGGCAGTGCCCCAGCCCTGCTGGGCTGTGCACAGGAGCTGCTCCTGGGCAGAGCTGTCTCTCTGCAGCGCTGCTGCTTGCCAGGAGCTCCTCTGTGCCAGGAGCCCAGCCCAGCTCAGCAGCACAGCAGCAGCACAGGGACTGGAATGACCCTCGTGGGGCTTTGGTGCTGTTTGCATCAGACTCAGTCCCTCAGGATGTGTGCAAAAAACTTCTCAACAAAACAATTTTTTCCTCATGCTCATTTCCACTACGAAGAAAAGCTCCACCATCTGTGGAACCCTTCAAGCCCTCTCAGGCTACTCCTGTTCTGTCCTCAGTCTCCATACAACTGAGCCCAGGGCCCTCAGCCTCTACCTGCTGCTTATGTCATGAGGCCTCCAAACCCCATCTTGGGAGATTTTTGGGTCCTCTCCAAGGTTTTTGAAGAAAGAAAAATAGTGGTCAAAGTGCAAGAAAAATGGAGTGGTATTGTGTCTCAAATCATTAAGTGGCAGAAGAAGGGTCAATACCTTTAAACTAAATGAAAGTGGATTTAGATTTGTTATAAGGAGGGAATATTTTACAATGACATTGGCCCAAAACATCAACTGTTTCTCCAGAGAAGTTGCTGCCTCATCCCAGCAATTGTCCAAGGACAGGAGCTTTGTGCAACCTGACACAGTGAAACCCCTCCTTTCCTCAAGGATGGAATTCCTGTTGTGTTGGTTCTCTGATGTGGTGGGTGACCTCACAACACTCCTGGCCAGAATGTCAGCTGGGGGCCAAGCAGGCTGCTGCAGTGGCAGTGACCTCACAGCCATCACCATTGCAGCCATGTCCCCTGGGCCTGGCTCTCCCCTTTCCTCTCTCCCTGTCTTGTCTCTGCTGGGATGAGCAGTTTTGTGATGAACATTTTGTCCCCAAGTTGCTGAGGCCAATCATTTGTCAATCAGGCTCATGTCACAGCAGTGGCCTCATCTTCATCATCACAGGCTGGCAGTGAAATGTCATTGTAAGATTTGCTTCACTTGGCTCTCAGCCCCTCAAGAGCTTTGCCTTCAATAGCAGAAAGATCCTTTCCTTGCAGGAAACTGGAATTCCAGACCCTTGCAGTGTGTGCCATGGATCCCAGAGGGCATTCCTGAGGCTCCCAGGGTGCTGCTCTGCTGTGCCTCCCAAGGGAGCTGTGCAGGGCCAGGTGACAAGGTCCAGCAGCTATGTTGGTTCTGCAGTGTCACAGTGGAATAATTATTCCATGAGTTTCCATAGTGTCATGATGGTCACCTTGGATTCCCCAGGGTCACAATGGACAATTTGTTCCATGACAGCCTGTTTTATCACAATGTCCCCTTGATTCCATGATCTTCCCTACTGTCAGCAATGCTTCCTTGTTTCCAATGATGCCCTGCTGTGTCCCAATGGATATTTGTTTCCAAGGAGTTTTTCACTGTCACCATTGTCTCCTTGGGGACTCTCTTAGGGGACAAGTTTCTGATGGAACCTCATGGAACCAAGGGGTCATTGTGACACAGTGGGGCCTCATGGAACCCAGGAGTGCATTGTGACACTACAGAACCTCATGGAATGAAGGGGACACTGTGACACTGTGGGGCCTCGTTGGAACTCAGGAGACCATTGGTGACAGAACAGGAGCTCATGGAACCTGTGGGGCATTGTGACACTGCAGGGCCTCGTGGAAGCAGCGAGACCATTGTGACACTGAAGAACTTCAGGGAACCAAATATCCATTGGGACACAGCAGGGCATCATTGGAACCAAGGAAACATTGCTGACAGTATGGAAGCTCATGGAATCAAGGGGACATTGTGATAAAACAGAGTCTCATGGAAACAATTGTCCATTGTGACCCTGAGGAATCCAAGGAGACCATGGTGACACTACAGAACCTCATGGAACCAATGGACCATTGCAACACTGCAGAAAAAACACAGCTGCTGGACCTTGTCACCTGGCCCTGCACAGCTCCCTTGGGAGGCACAGCAGAACAGCACCCTGGGAGCCTCGGGAATGCCCTCTGGGATCCATGGCACACACTCCAAGGGTCTGGAATTCCAGTTTGCAGCAAGGAAAAGATGTTTCTGCCCTTGAAGGCAAAGCTCTTAAGAAGGGACCAAAAGCCAAGCGGAGTAAGATCTTGCAATGACACTTCACTGCCAGCCTTCATCACTACATCCATGGTTGTTTTAGCTCATGGATTGGGAACAAAAATCATGGCAGGGTCTTTGGCTTAGATTTGCCCTGGCTCCAGCCCAGATCAGAGAATTTGGGAATATCAGGTGAGGTCTCACCTGCAGGTTGGGCTCTCTGCTGGGTCAATCAGGGGCTGCTGGCACAGGGCAGCAAAACAAAGAGAAATCGTTCCACCAGCAGTGAATTTTGGCAACAACTGTGAAACAGAGACCTGAGACAGCAATAGCGACAGGTGAAAGGTGTGTTAGAAACAGGGCAAGTTCTTCTCAAAATTCAGTGATTTAGTCTGTGGCATTGCTAGAAGTGTGTCACCTACACTGTTTCTCTGAATTCAACACATCTTGACTACTAATGGATGCCTTTTGGAATGGACAACAGACCTTCATGTGTGCAAAACAATAAAGCAGATCAGAGGAAACATATTTAAAAGTTTAAAAAGCCAAGAACAATCACTGACAAAACTGCATAAGATTTTTTAACACAACAATTTTTCTTTTATTTAATCTTTGGTCAGTATGTACGTTGCTTCTAACTACTTCTTTATGTCTTTTAAACCACAGATATTTATCATCATTTCTTTTTAGTATTTAGAATGCCATGTACAACAGATTGATGCAATCAAAAGTTGTTTTTTATCTCAAATGGACAGAAAAACTTGTTTCTTCATCCCAAAGAGACTAAACCTCTTGTATTTGGCATCACAGCTCACATAACTTTGGTCCCAGTATCTCCACAGGGGATTTTGGCCCTGGGTCAGCCAAGTGGTGATGGTGACACCCTTAGGATGGCCATTCGGGCAGGTGTCCGAAGGCATTGGGAACTGCACAGACCTTCTATAGCAGCAATGCCTGTCTTTATTCTCTCTGTCTTTATCCCCTCTTTCTTCTGTCTGTCTTTACTCTCTCAGCCTTTATCCTCTCTGTCTTTTCTCTCTCTCTCTGTCTCTTTATTCTCTCTCTATTCCCTCTCTCTTTAGTCCCTCTGTCTTTATTCTGTCTATATCCTGTCTTTATTCAGTTTTTATTCTCTCTGTCTCTATCCTCTCTTTATCCCCTCTGTGTTTTTCTGTCTTTACTCTCTCAGTTTTTATTCTCCCTCTCTTTAATTTCTCTCTCTATTCCCTCTGTCTTTATTCGTTCTGTCTTTATTCTCTCTGTCTTTACTCTCTCTATCTTTACTCTCGCTGTCTGTTTTCTCTCTCCATTCCCTCTCTCTCTATTCTCTCTCTCCCCTCACAGCCGAGCAGGGCTGGCGGGAGCCGCGCTCCCCTCAGCGCCCCTGAGCAATGGCGGCAGCAATGGCGGCGCCGCTCCCTCAGCGCCGCCCCGGCCCCGGCGGGCGGGGAGCCCTCGGCAGCGCCCTGGGGGCAGCAGGACCGAGCCCCGGCCCCGGGCTGTGTCCCCGTGGCGCCGCAGAGCCCAGGGCACACACGGGCAGGGCACTCGGCGCCATCGCCCCCAGCCCCGCAGCCCCTTTGGAACCCGGCCCGGGGCTCGCCCTGCCTCCTCCAAGGCCCTGCTGGGCTCCAGCTGTTGCTCAGGGCTCTGTGGGGATCTTGTGCTCGGCCCGAGCGGGCTTTGTTTGCAGCCCGGGCTGCTGAGGGTCAGCCGTGAAATGTCCCTGCAGGGCACTTTTAATGGGATCAGCCCGGTGCTTCCTTTGTGCTGTGCCTTGCGCTGCTGTTTTATTCTGCTTTTAGAGCCTGCCTGGGAAGATCAGCCCCCAGGAGAGCAGAGCCTGCTGAAAGATCCAACATCCTCACCCTAAGCAAGGGATGGAACAGCACACACTGCTGAAAAGATTCCAGCTGTTCTCAGGGCATACAGAAAGCTGAAACTGTTTAACTTGCTATTTGGTGCTGCATCCGTGTATAAAAGAATGCCCTAAAATGTCAACTTTCAAGAAAATGTCCTACATTGGTGTTTCCTGTGCTGGTGACAGTCTTTTCGACCCAGCCTTCTGGGGCCTGACCTCTCTGCTGCTGTAGTTCCATGGACAGAGGTTGTTGTCTTTTCCCCTTCCCATGGGCAGGCTGTGTTCAGCCATCTCCAGGACAGCAGGGCCACATCCCATGTCACTGTGACCTGGCAAGACAAAAACCATCACTCCAAAAGTGCCTCCCTTTCTCCTTCTTCCCAGGCATTTGGCCCTGGTAGTGGGTTTGGCTGCTGGTTGCTGCAGGAGGGAGACCACTGTGGCACTTTGGGGCACATGGATCCAAGGAAACCCTTGTGACACTGTGGAGCCTCATGGAACCTGGGGGCCACTGTGACACTGCAGGGCCTCGTGGAACCAAGGAGACCATGGTGACACTGTGGCACCCTGTGGAACCAAATATCCATTGTGACAGTATGGGACCTCATGGAACCAGCTGTCCATTGTGACAGTGCAGATCCAAGGAGGCCATGGTCTTGCTCATTGTTTATGCAAAGCTTTTGTATTCCTCATGGAATCCAGGAGAGCCTTGTTACACAGCAGAGCTCCATGGAACCAAGGGTCCATGGTGACACTTTGGAACTAAGGAGACCATTGCTGAGAGTACAGAACCTCATGGAACCAAAAGTCCATGTGACAGAGCAAGGGCTCATGGATTTAAAAAGGGCATTATGATACTGTGGGGCCCTATGGAACCAAATATCCATTGGGACACTATGGAACCTCATGGAACCAAGGGATCATTGGGACACAGAAAGGTCTTGTGGAACCAAGAAGTCCAAAGGTCTAAAACATTCCTTGCATGGTTCTGCCTTTGGGAAGGGGAACCTTCTTGGTGGCAGTTTGGACTTGGGACACACTGGAGGAGGGTGTCTGTTTTCAATGGGGAAACTTAGGAGATTTAAACTGCTTACAAAAAAAAAAAAAAAAGGGAAAACCTCTGTTTGCCTGTGTGCAGCCAGTTCTCCAAGGAAAGCAGTCCACAAGTAAGTGAGGAGAGACAGGATGGGGTTTGGGAATGGGGAGCAAGAGAGACCACACTGGGTCAGACCTCAAGGCACAGCTTCTCTGACCAGGCCAGACCTCCTTAGGAGACACCCTGGATCAGTATCAATCACTGAATGCTGCATTCACCTCTTCTCTAAAGGGAAAAATACACCCTTTAAAACAGGAATGTAGATTTATTAGAAGCCCTTTGAAATATTTCTCCAAAACCATAAAAAAAACTTGCTAATGAACTGCATTATATCAGAGGTAAATGAAGGGAGAGCCATGGTTTGTTAGGAATTGCTTGATCCTAATGAGCCCAGTGGTGCATTTGGAGCTGAGCCCTTGAACCTCAGGGCCTGAGAGGCGATTGCACAAACCTTTCCAGGAGTCAGAGTCAGTGGAAAAACCCAAAGTGTCTCGAAGCATTCGTGGCTCCCACTGAGGTTCATCCCCAACACAGGCTCTTCATGGAATCCTTGGAGGAGAGAATTGGAGGCCAGGATTGCACAAACCTCTCAGAGACTCCAAGGCAAAAGCAAAACCCAAAGTCCTTTGGAAAACCTGCAGTCTCTAGGAGCATTAAGAAGCCCCCCAGGGCCATTCCTGCCAAAGGCTCCCCAGGACTCCTTCCAGCAAATCCCTGAGGCCAGGAATGCAGGGAGGCAAAGGCTCTGTGCAGGCAGCTCAGATGCTGAGCAAAGCCTGGGCTGGGTGGAGGCAGCAGAAAGGCCAAGGCCTGAGCCCCAGCCCTGGGGAAGGCAGATCCTGTCCCTCCTGCCTTGCTCAGGGCTCTGCTGGGGCACTGGGATGTGAGGTGGGGATGCTGAGGGCAGGACAAGGGGGTGACAGTGCCCAGCCTTGCTGGGGCTGTGCCAGGAGGCCCCAGGGCCTCAGGACAAGGAGTCTCCTCACAGCCCTTGGTGCCAAAGTAGAGCAAATTAATTATACCATCAACTTGTAATTGGGTACAATATGTCAGGAAACTTCCTTGACAAGGAAGGATCTGAGGCTGAGAAAGTCCCTGTGCTGTTGCTGTGCTGCTGAGCTGGGCTGGGCTCCTGGCACAGAGGAGCTCCTGGCAAGCGGCAGCGCTGCAGAGAGACAGCTCTGCCCAGGAGCAGCTCCTGTGCACAGCCCAGCAGGGCTGGGGCACTGCCAGGCCATCTCAGGGACACCAGCAGGGCACACCCAGAGCTCACAGGTGCTCAGCACTGGCAGGGGCTGTGCCATGGCCCAGAGGGGGCTGTGTCATAGCCATGGGCACCTCTGGGGCTGTGTCAGAGAGCCACAGAGCAGCTGTGATGTCAAAAAGGAGCTGTGTGACATCACAGACTGGGTTCTGTGAGGTCACAGATTGGGCTATGACATCACAGAATTGGTTGTGTGAGGTCATGGAGCAGCTACAGGATCATAGAGGAGAATGTGTGACATCACAGAGCGGGCTGTTACATTGCCAGGTTGCTGTATGACATCAGAGCAGGCTGTGCAGTAACAGAGTGAGCTGTGTAACATCATTGAGTGGCTGTATGGCATCACAGAGTTGGCTGTGTGACATTACTGACTGGCTTGTGACACCACAGAGCAGGCTGTGACATCCTAGAGCAGGGTGTGGTATGTGACGTCATAGAAAAGGGTGTGGAATCACTGGTTGGTTGTGTGACATCAAAGAGCAGACTGTGACATCAGGGTGTGGCTGAATGTCATCATACAGCAGGCTGTGAGGTCAGAGAGTAGACTGTGTGATACCACAGGGTGGTGATGTGACATCATCGAATGTGCTGTGATATCACAGGACAGCTTTATGTGACCATAGTGAAGGCTGTGCGAAATCACAGAGTTGCCTTTGACATCACAGAGTGGGCTATGACAACACAGGGTGTCTGTGTGACATCACAGGGGGCTGTGTGACATCACTGGGGAGGTCACTCTGCCCCAGCCCCCCTCACAGTTCCCCCAGACAAGTCCAACGCTGCTTGTGCACAGCAGGGTCCCCTGTCCCCCCAGGTCCCCCCTGCCCCCCAGTGCCACAGCCTCCCCCAGAGGATGTTCCACCAGAGCCTGACATGGGGACAGGGGAGACGTTGTTACAGGTTCATTTATTTCACTCAAATACAATGTGAGACTCCTCAATTACATGAAGTCTCTGAGTTACAAAAGATGAAGGTATAATTAAATTGGAGAGAATGAATAATACTAATGCTTTGAAGGCAACACCATCAGAGCAGAAAAAATATAAATGAGGAGAGACTTGGCCTGTCATGATGTGCACCAGGACCCAGTGAGAGAGGAAAACAGGCAGTCTGTGATAGCTGAAAAGTGTCCAGAAATCAGTCCTCTGAGAGCTTTCTTGAGCTCCTGGTTCCTCAGGCTGGAGGTGAGGGGGTTCAGTGCTGGAGGAAACACCGAGTACAGAACTGATACCACCAGATCCAGGGATGAGGAGAGATGGAAGGAGGGCTTCAGGTAGGCAAATATGGCAGTGCTGATAACCAGGGAGACCATGGCCAGGTGAGGGAGGCATGTGGAAAAGGCTTTGTGCTGTCCCTGCTCAGAGGACATCCTCAGCACAGCCCTGAACATCTGCACATAGGAGAAAACAATGAACACAAAACAGCCAGAAGATGTTTGTGTCCAAGCACTAATGACCATGAGCCAAAGTTCCCTGAGGCTGGAGTGTGCACAGGAGAGCTTGAGGATCTGGGGCACTTCACAGAAGAACTGGCCCAGGGCATTGCCCTGGCACAGGGGCAGGGAAAATGTATTGGCTGTGTGCAGCAGAGCAGTGAGAAAGCCACTGGCCCAGGCAGCTGCTGCCATGAGGGCACAAGCTCTGCTGCCCAGGAAGGTCCCATAGTGCAGGGGTTTGCAGATGGACACAGAGCAGTCGTAGCACATGATGGTGAGGAGATAATACTGTGCTGAAATGAAAAACCAAACATAAACAGTTGGGCAGCACATCCTACATAGGAGATGTCCCTGGTGTCCCAGAGGGAATTGTGCATGGCTTTGGGGACAGTGGAGCAGATGGAGCCCACGTCAGTGAGGGCCAGGTTGAGCAGGAAGAAGAACATGGGGTGTGCAGGTGGTGGCTGCAGGCTACGGCGCTGATGATGAGACTGTTGGCCAGGAGGGCAGCCAGGGAGATGCCCAGCAAGAGGCAGAAGTGCAGGAGCTGCAGCTGCCACGTGTCTGTGAATGCCAGGAGGAGGAAGTGGCTGATGGAGCTGCTGTTGGACATTTGCTGTGTCTGGCCATGGGGACCTGTTGATGGAGAAAAGGACAGTGACAAGTCAGGAGAGGCTGCTTTGAGCCAAAGGTGTGCCATTCCCTGCAGACTGTCCCGCTGGGACTCATCCACCCTTGTTCCTTCTCTGGGAAAACCTTCATCCAGGTCCCTGCCTGAGCTCCACTTGTGCTGTCTGAGTGTGCCATGAGCAGCCAGGCCTGTGCGTGGGGCTCTCGAGGAGCCATCCCTGCCCTGCTGCCCTGGGATTGTGGCCATGGGGCAGAGGGACAAGGCTGAATATTCAGAATTTGTCAGGGGAATCCCTCCTAATGCAGAAAGGCTTGGTAGCATTTTCACTCACAGTTCCACAGGATAGCAGGAGGGAGTTTTAAGGAATGTTTTCCTACCCATACATCATTCCTGGTTCTCTGAGGTCAGAAATCCCCAGCATTTCTGCTGTACTCAGAGTTTGCCACTGAGAGATGTGAGAGGCAAAGGGATTCCCTGTGGCTCAGGGCAAGGTGAGGGGCTGGATGGGCTTATTCCCAACTGCCCTGGGTTTGCACCTTTAATGCAATCACAGCACAATCACACTCCCCTGTCACCCTGCTGAGAGCAGAGGGATCACTGAATGTCTCACCCTCTCCAAAGGTCTCTCAGCAAGGTCTCAGCCCCTCCTTCTGCCAAGGACACTCACTGTTCCCTTGGCAAACCCAACAGCATTTCCTCACTTGTGGCATCTCTGCACTTCCCCGTGGGACATTCAGGGAACTCTGAGAGGCTCTGGCACAGATTTGCACCCAGGGGGGAAGCTCAGAGCTTGGAAGGACACAGCAAGGAGATCCCCAGGTGTGCTCATGATGGCATCTCAGGGAGGGAGGCTCAGCTCCTTCCCCTTTCCCATGGACTGCTTTGCCCACAGCCCCACAGGTCACAGGGAAGCTTGGACACCCCATTCCCATGGACACAGCTGCCTGGGAGGAATCCCAAGGGCAGTGCCCGCCTCAGCTGCTGCAAAGCCCAGAGCCTCCCTGAGAGCACCAGATAACAGTGACAGTATCAGAGGAATGCAGAAACAAGAGAAGATGTTGTGGTGCTGTGCCTGAGAGGGCAGGGCAGGGACAGCCTGGCACTCAGGACAGTGTTCCCTGTCCCCAGCTGTGCACGGCACCTCCCACACACCAACAGTGCCCTCCTGCCCACAGCACTGCTCTGTTCAGCTCCCTCTCCTTCCCTCATCATCTCCCTGTGCTGCACATGTTCCTCCTGAGAGGAGCCTTGTCCCTGTCAGTGCTCACAGAGCCCATCCCACCCTCTGTGCACTCGCCCGGCCCTACAGAAACCTGCCTGTCTGCAGGGCCCTGCCTGGGGGAGGCTCTGTGTGCAGGTGGGCAAGGGCAGCTGGCAAGAGCCCTGCTGGGCCCTGCAAAGGTGCTGCTGCTGCTGTCCATGGGCTGAGCAGAGGCTGAAGGCCCTTGAGGAGGCTCCCAGCAGACACACTGAGCACCCAAAGGTACAGAGCAGGAGTTATTGTTCTTTGTGTCTGCAACCCTCGGCCCGGGAGCATCGCCCCCCCGGGACATCCCACAGGTGAGCGGGCAGGGGGAGCTCAGCCCAAATATCTTGGGTGATGCCTGGGGTTGTTTTTGGGAGGGGGGGATTTTTGGACATTGTAGGACTGCAGCACCTAACTCCAAATATTTTTGTTGGCTGCCCGGTAGGGGTTTTTTGGGGGGGAGGGGCAATGGGGAGGGGGCGGATTTTTGGATCTTGCAGGACTCCAAATGTGAGACTCCAAATGCCCCTTGGGGAAATATGGGGGAGTCCCCAGCACGTGGGACTTTTAGGGGATCCCGGCGGCGTCTGCTGGGAGGGATGGGATGGGATGGGATGGGATGGGATGGGATGGGATGGGATGGGATGGGATGGGATGGGATGAGGCCTGGGAAGGGTTGGATGTGGATTGGGGTGTGGGATGAAGTCTGTGGGAGGGGGATGGGTGGGATGGGGCCTGGGATGAGGCAGCCGAAGGTTGGGGGTGATGAAGCTGGGGGGACCCCAGTCCTTACGGGCTTGTGGGGTATCCAGCACCTGTGAGGGAGTTTTGGGGTAACCCTGATCCTTCGAGGGTGGCACTGGCAGTGGGTGAACACGTGGCTCCGGCACCTCTGGACCCCACCTGCGCCCCCCCTCGCCCCCAGTGCCCCCGGGAGTGGAATTTGGGGAGGGGGGAGGTGGGGGATGCCCAAGCCGGGAGCCCAAATGGAGCGAGATGGGGATTGGGATCCCCAGAGTGGGCAGGAAGGGCCTAGAACCCCCAAAACCAGTCATAGGGGAGAGGGGGGTTGGGATTGAGGGAATGATGGTGCAAGGGCAGAAGAGCAAGGGAAAAGAGGGGGCTGGGACCCCCAAAGAGAGCGGGAGGGGGGTGGGACACCCCAGTTGACTTGGGAGGGGTCTGTGGATTGGGAGAAGGATGGGAAAGGGGAGGAGAGGAGAGGGAAAGGTGGGGTTGGCACGGAAGCAGGGCAGTTCCATGGGGGTCCAGCCCTGTCCCCCAGCACTGGATCCCCGCAGCAATTCCCTGGGGCTCTGGGGGAGGTGGATCTGCACTGGGGGTCCCCAAGCCCCCTGTCCATCCCTGGGGCTGATCGGGGGGTTCCCCCCACCCAGCAGCCAGTGCTGCAGCAGCCGTGGGGCAGAGGAGGGTGGGGAATGGGGTTCTGGGATGGGAGCAGAGGAGGAGCGGGAGGAAGAGGAGGGAGAGAGGAGGAGGAGCAGGAAAAGGAGGAGGAGCAGAACCATGAGATTTCACCACCCACTGTGTCTGCAGCACCCCTCAAGTGGAGAGAGCAGAGAGGGGCAATACCAGAGCTAGGGGACCCCTGGCAGCCTGGAGGGGTGGGGGAGGCTGGAGATGAGGCAGGGCTGGGACACTGTGACACTGAAAGGGGCAATGGGGAGAGGGGGAAGCCCCGAGTGCCTGGAGTGGGGGGAGCCTGAAGAAGGGGACCCTAGGAGCCCTTGGAGCCAAAGCACAATCAGGGAAGAAGGGACCCCTGGGAGCACTGAAACCCCACAGCATCCCTAATCAGGACCCAGGAGAAGGGGATCCCCAGGACCCATGGCAGCCCCAGCAGCTTCGAGAATGGGAAACCCCAGAACCCCAGAGACAGGAGACTGGAAAGGGGGAACTCCTGGGAGGCTTTTTCTGAACTCATTCTTATTTTAGGAGGAATTTATAGACACAAAACATCCGGTGACTTTTAGAAATAGACTTGGGCAGGAGGAACCCCCAACCCAAGGCACTCACACCTTTTTTTTACCCAAACGAGGATTTCTGATTCCCAAAACTTGGCCAGATGGAGAAGGAAGCTGTGAGGAAGAGGAAGATGCTCCAGGACAGCCAGGCAGGTGAGGAGGAAGTCACTGCCCCTTTCCTGCTCTCTTCTCCCCCATCTCCCAGCCCAGCATCGCCCCTGGCTGCAGGACAGCCCTGCTGCTGACTCTGTCCTGGTAGGGATGGATTGGGGGATCTCCTTCCCCTTCCCTCTGGCATGGAGGCAAATCCCAAATCCTCTCCTTGTCCTTCCTCCCCCAGACAATGAGCTGAGGAGAGAGACCAGGGAGGACAAGTCCTTACGGCAGAACCTCATGGAAGAGGCCATTTTGAGCAGCTCCATGACCCAGGAATCCAACCAGGAAAAGCCCCAGAGATGCTGCACAAGGAGGGGCTGCAAACCCAGCCCAGGGTGCTCTGAAGAGCAAAGACCCACCCTGTGCCAGGAAGTTGGCAAGAGCTCCAGCCAGAGTTCAGAGCTGGAGATTCCTGAGAAGCTTCATGAGACCAAGAAGCCCTACGAGTGTGGGGAATGTGGGAAGAGCTTCAGAAAGATCTCCCAGCTTATGGACCACCAGCGGATCCACACAGGGGAGAAGCCCTATGAGTGTGTGGAATGTGGGAAAAGCTTCAGTCGGAGCTCCACCCTGATCCATCACAAGATGATCCACACTGGGGAGAGGCCCTATGAGTGTGGGGAATGTGGGAAGAGCTTCAGCCGGAGCTCCACCCTGGTCTATCACAGGAGGATCCACAGTGGGGAGAGGCCCTATGAGTGTTCTGAGTGTGGGTAGAGGTTTCAGAGCAGCTCCAATCTCCTCATGCACCAATGGATTCACACAGAGGAGAGGCCCTTCCGCTGCCCTGAGTGCAAGAAGGGCTTCAAACAGAAGTCCACCCTCATCACCCACCGGCGCATCCACACTGGAGAGAGGCCCTATGAGTGTGGGGAATGTGGAAAGAGCTTCAGCCAGAACTCCAGCCTGATCATCCACCAGAGGATCCACACAGGGGAGAGACCATATGAGTGTCCCGAGTGTGGGAAAGGCTTCACCGAGAGCTCTAACTTGACCAAACACCAACAGAGGCATCAGTAAGGGAAGCCCTGTGAGTCCCCCGAGGGGGGGAAGAGCTTCATGCACTGCCCTGTATTCATCCCCCATTGGAGGACCCACACTGGGAAGAGCCCTGGTGACCCACACTGCCAGTGACCCTGTGTTGTGGTTTGACCCTGGCCAAATGCCAGGCACCTATGAAATCTGCTGTTTTCTCCCCTGCTGCAGTTGTGCAGAGGGGAGGGGAAAAAAACAACCCTAACACACACACACACACACAGGGCTCATGAGTCAAGATAATGAACCAGACAGGTTGCACTGAAGGGTAAAACAGGCTGAGAACTTAAAGTTGCAAAGTGATTTATTGGTAACCTAACCCTAAACAGAGTCAGAGGAGGCAAATTAGAACTAAAAATAAGCTCTTAAGACACTGTTTCTCTGCTCACCCCCCTCCCTCTTTCCCACCAATAGCACAGGGGGTTGTGGTGGGCAGGGTATGGGTTTTTTTGGTCAGTCCATGACCAAAAGTTCTTCCGCTGTTCAGGGAGAGGAGTCCTTTACTTAGCCATGGGTCCCTCCCACTGGAGACAGTCCTCTGCAAACTTCTTTGCCGTGGGTCCAATCTCTCGAGCAGCAGCCGCTGGAATCTGCTGCCCCATGAGTTCTTGTCCACAGGGTTCAGACATCTGAGCCCAGGCCAGGCTGTTTCCATCCCAAGGAACAAGGCCTTTCCCTGCACTGGACTCCCACTGGATCACAGCTTCCTCCAGGCATCCACCTGCTCCTCTAGCGTGAGCACCTCCCCACGGGCTGTGGGTGGATCTCTGCACCCCTCGTGGACCCCATGGGCTGCAGGGGGACAACCTGCTTCGCCATGGTCCTCACCACGGCCAGCAGAGGATTTTCAGCTCTGGTGCCTGGAGCACCTCCTCCCCCACCTTCTCCACTGACCTTGGTGTCTCCATGTTGTTTTCCCTCACATATTCTCACCTCCTCCTCATCCTCTGTCTAAAAAGAAGTGCTTGCTCACATTGTTTTGATTTCTTCTTAAATATGATATCACAGAGGTGTAACCAACATCTCTAATTGGCCCAGACTTGGCCAGCAGCATGTCCATCATCTTCAGAGCCATCAGAGATTGGCTCTGCTGGACATGGTGAAAACTTCTAGAACATTCACACAGGACACACAGGAACCATTTCTGTGCCCCTCCCCACCCACTAGCAAAAACTGGGCTAAGCAAAACCAGCTCATGAACACAAGTTTTCTCCCAACCCTTCAGCCACTTCTTCAGGCCTACCACAACAGCTTTTGCAGGGTTTAAGTTTCTCCTAGATGCTAAAGATAGCTTGCTGATGTTCTGGGCTAAGCAAAACTAACATACTCAGGTTGGGAAGGCACCTGGCTGGTGGCTTCCATGTCCTCCTGATTCCCTGTGGCCACCTGGACAAACACAGGAGCAGGAACATCCATCGGGACTAAGACTGACATCAGAAATTCATTGTGAAGAGCTGATTTATTAATGTTGCACCTTAAAAATTGTTACCTGCTGTGTAATTGTTTCTTCTGGTGGCATCAAGAAATGATGGATGATCTTGGAGGTCTTTTCCAACCTGAATAATTTCCTTCTTCACCTAGTCAGAACAACCAAAGCTGAGGTAAAATAAAAAAATTAAACAAAGAGATCTAAAGCTGCACTCTTTTACTGTGCATTTGGGGGTGAATGTGGGGTTGAGGGGAATATTCATGAGGATTTGGATGTTCTGGGGCTGCCGAGGCTGGGGGACAGGACAACAGTCTCATAGCTGTGCTGGCAGAATGTGTCCACCTGAGCCCATCTGTTGTTCAGGAATTCTGGTTTTCTGTCCCAGTCCCTGGCCTGGGTCTCCCCATGTGGGGTGTGCCCCCCAAAGTGCCCAAATCACTGCTGAAGTGCCCGAGCTGCTCCCAGCTGTGGATGTTCCTGTCCACCAGCCTCTCCTGGTCAGTGCCATGGGGGGTGGTAGGGCGTTTAGGGAATCCTGGGGGTTTGGGAGGGGTTTTTGTGGCTTTTGGGGGCATTTGTGGTGCTGAGAGGGAGTATGGCAGTGTCTGTGAGGGAGTTTTGGGGCCCTAGCTGGACTGTGTAGCTTGGAGAGAATTTGGGTAGGTGAACTGGGGGAGATGGAAAGGGTGTTTGGTGGATTTTGGGCCCATTTATATTGCAGGGAGTGGTTTGGGGGTCCTGTCTGTGTGCTCTGGGGTGGTTTGAGGGCTCTGGGTGTGGCTGTGGGGCTCGTAGAGAGTTTTAGGGCAGTTATGCCCCCCAAGACCCCCAAAGCTGCCACCAGATGCTGCCTCCCAAGGTGCTGCTGGGCTTTGGGGGCTCCATGTTGGGGTTTATCCTCCTGATGCTGCAGGAGAAGGTGAGTGGGGGTCCCCAGGGGTCCTGTGTGTCCCCCAGAGCGTGTGTGACCTCCACATCCCAATTTCAACCCCTTTTCCCTCCCCACAGGGCTCCTGACCCAGCTCCTGCTGCCCCCAGGAGGGAATTTGGGGAGGGGGCAGAGGGGGTGCACAGCCCCCACTGGGGGATGACCCTGAGCCAGCGCCCTTTGTTTAGCACCAACCTGGGCTTGGGGCTGCAGGAGGAAGAGGCTGATGGGAAGCAGATCCTGCAGGTGGGACAGTGCTTGGGGTCAGGGCAAGGTCCTGCCTTGACCCTGAAGTGCCAGGGGGTCCTAGAGGGACAGGGGACCCTGCTGTGCACAAGCAGCGTTGGACTTCTCTGGGGGGAACTGTGAGGGGGGCTGGGGCAGAGTGACTTCCCCAGTGACCTCTCACAACTACACTGTGATGTCACACAGCCCCTAGTGATGTCACACAGCCCCCCTGGGATGTCACAGCCCACTCTGGGATGTCACACAGCCATCTTGTGATGTCAAATCCCTCTCTGTGGTAGGACACTACCTCCTCTGTGAAGTCACACAGCAAGTCTGCCCTGTGATGTAACAGCTGCCCTTGTGATGTCACACAATCCCCCCTTTGATGTCTCAACCCACTCTGTGTTGTCACTACCCATTCTGTGATGTCATACAGCCATTCTGTGATGTCATGGCCCACTCTGTGATGTCATAGCCCTATCTGTAATGTCACAACACTGCTCTGTGATGTCACAGCACCACCCTGCAGTGTCACAGCCCACTCTGTGATTCCCCAC